>NC_044925.1:14128648-14166716 GCF_003576645.1 Ipomoea triloba
TTTTACGGTTCGTGACCGGTACGTAGGTTCGCAGCTTAATAACAACTATACTCACTTATAAAAATTCTTTTGAAATATCTGAAGATCATAACTTAGGAATGTCAACGCCTTAGGATAATGTTAATAAAATACGGGGTATTACAGCTCCGCAATCTGTTCACCCTTCGTTGATTCTGGATAGTTTTCTCCTTGAAAATCTTTGGACTTGACTGCCGGTTTCTTTCCTCTATAAAAGAATGGAACATCATCTTTTCCTTTCTTTTTCTCCATGGGAAGTTGATGATATGAACTTCTGAAAGAAACCCTCTTATTTATAGCCCAATAAGGTTACCACTGTTGAGTCACGGGATGCAATATGAATGACCATTCAATGCTTGTGTAACTCCAAAGCTGCCATAAAGTTGATGAAACCGCTCCTCACATGCGAAACAGTTCATGGCACTAAATACAAGAAGATAAGATTTGACCATTCATCCCAATTCTATCATTCCCAATTCTAACCTTAGTTGAGAGAATCTATTCTCACTTAATGCTTTTGTGAAAATATCTGCAAGTTGCTCCTCTGTCGCAACATATACTAAAGTTATGTCCTTTTTCTCAACATGGTCTCGGATGAAGTGATATTTGATATCAATGTGTTTCGTCCTGGAATGTAACACTGGATTCTGAGTGATAGCTATGGCACTTGTGTTGTCACACATAATCTTAACCTCTTTACATTCAACACCATAATCCAGTAATTGTTGCTTCATCCATAAAATCTGAGCACAGCAACTTCCAGCTGCTACATACTCTGCCTCAGCGGTGCTTGTAGCTATCGAATGCTGTTTCTTGCTAAACCATGAGACAAGTCTTCCACCTAGAAACTGACATGTCCCTGATGTGCTTTTTCAATCTATTTTACAGCCGGCAAAGTCCGCATCTGAATAACCCATAAGTTCGAAAGATCCACCTCTCGAATACCAAAGCCCAACACTTTGCGTACCTTTGAGATATCTAAGGATCTTTTTAGATGCATTTAAGTGACTTTCCTTAGGACTTGCCTGAAACCTAGCACATACACCTACTGCAAAGGATATATCTGGTCTACTAGCAGTTAAATAGAGAAGAGATCCGATGATACCTCGATATGTAGTTTGATCGACCTCTCGACCTTCACTGTCGACATCGATACGTAGAGAGGTTCCCATGGGTACTTTGACTGAGGATTTCCCTTCTATATTGTATTTTCTGAGCAGATCCTTGGTGTATTTTTCCTGATTGATGAAGATGCCTTCTTTAAGCTGTCTCACTTGTAATCCAAGGAAGTAGTTTAGTTCTCCCATCATGCTCATCTCGAACTTCCCTTTCATCAATCTGGAGAACTTCTCGCACAAGTCTGGATTGGTGCTTCCAAAAATGATATCGTCCACATAGATTTGCACCAATAAGATGTGATCCCCGTCCTTAATTCTAAACAATGTTTTGTCCACTAGGCCTTTGGTGAACCACACTGAAGTAGAAAAGAGGATAAGGTATCATACCAAGCTCTCGGAGCTTGTTTTAAGCCGTAAAGTGCCTTCTTTAATTTGTATACTTTGTCAGCTCCCACGTCCTTCAAGAAACCCGGAGGTTGTTCAACGTACACCTCTTCTTCGAGAAGTCCGTTCAGAAAAGCGCTCTTGACATCCATTTGATATACCTTAAAGTCTTTGAAGGCGGCATATGCGAGAAAGATGCGTATGGCTTCGAGACGTGCCACTGGAGCGAAGGTTTCATCAAAATCTATTCCTTCCTCCTGACAATAGCCTTTTGCAACAAGTCTGGCTTTGTTCCTAACAATAACTCCATCCTCATTCATCTTGTTTCTGAAAACCCACTTTGTACCAATGACATTCTGATGGTGAGGTCTCGGAACTAGTTCCCAAACATCGTTCCGTTCAAGCTGATGAAGTTCCTCTAGCATGGCTTGCACCCAATCTGGATCACATAGAGCCTCTTCGATCACCTTAGGCTCTATTTGAGATAGAAAGTAAGCAAACATGCTTTCTCTGTATGCTGATCTGGTTCGAACTCNCTCGGAACTAGTTCCCAAACATCGTTCCGTTCAAACTGATGAAGTTCCTCTTGCATGGCTTGCACCCAATCTGGATCACATAGAGCCTCTTCGATCACCTTAGGCTCTATTTGAGATAGAAAGTAAGCAAACATGCTTTCTCTGTATGCTGATCTGGTTCGAACTCTGTCACGTACATCTCCAATCACTTGATCAGCAGGGTGACTTCTCAGCCATCTTAGGTCGGGTTGTGGCTCCTCAGTTGATACTTCCGTTGAAGGTTGAGATGTGGGTTGAACATCTATGTTCTGGATTTGATCAACTGAGTCAGGAGCTTTCTTCTTGGTAGNCATTCATCTTGTTTCTGAAAACCCACTTTGTACCAATGACATTCTGATGATGAGGTCTCGGAACTAGTTCCCAAACATCGTTCCGTTCAAACTGATGAAGTTCCTCTTGCATGGCTTGCACCCAATCTGGATCACATAGAGCCTCTTCGATCACCTTAGGCTCTATTTGAGATAGAAAGCAAGCAAACATGCTTTCTCTGTATGCTGATCTGGTTTGAACTCTGTCACGTACATCTCCAATCACTTGATCAGCAGGGTGACTCTTCAGCCATCTTAGGTTGGGTTGTGGCTCCTCAGTTGATGCTTCCGTTGAAGGTTGAGATGTGGGTTGAACATCTATGTTCTGGATTTGATCAACTGAGTCAGGAGCTTTCTTCTTGGTAGACTCTTCATCATCTGATTCTGACTGGAGTTCCGCTACGTCTCGAACTATCGACTGTTCTCTTCGAGAGGCAAGTTTGATCTCTCGATAGACTCTGGCTGATCTTCCTCAGCTGCTTCCGTTGTCTTTGATGGTTGATCTGTCGATGCCCTTTCATCAAAGGTAACATGTATGGACTCTTCAACCACCAAACTCCGCTTGTTGAAGACTCTGAATGCTTTGCTTGTCGATGAGTATCCCTGAAATACTCCATCATCTGCCTTTTCTTCAAAAGTTCTTCGTTGAGCCTTCCCATTGTTGTGGATATAGCATTTGCACCCGAATGTGTGGAAGTGGCTTACATTCGGTTTTCTTTCATTCCACAACTCATATGGAGTCTTTCCAACTCCTTTCACGATCAAGGACCGATTTTGGGTATAGCACGCTGTGTTGATTGCTTCTGCCCAAAATCCTTGTGATATGTTGGCTTGCGAGAGCATGGTCCTTGCGGCTTCTTTGAGAGTTCTGTTCCTTCTTTCAGCAACCCCGTTTTGTTGAGGCGTTCGAGCAGCTGACAGTTGATGATGAATCCCGTTCTCGTTGCAGTAGCTCTCGATTACTTGATTAACGAACTCTCCACCTTGATCTGACCGGATCTTTAGTATCGAGACATCCTTTTCAACTTGAACTTGCTTCAAAAGATTTGGCAGGGCAATTTTTGTCTCGTTTTTCTTGGTTAAGAACACGGTCCATGTGAATCTTGTGTAGTCATCTACTACCACAAGAGTATACTTCTTTCCCTTTATGCTGGGTGGATCTACTGGGCCAAATAAGTCCATGTGAAGAAGGCTTAATGGTCTAGTGGATGATGTCTCGGCTTTGCTCTTGAAAGAAGATTTGATCTGTTTGCAACGTTGACATGCCTCACAAATTTTATTCTTTCGAAACGTCACTTTGGGCAGTCCTTCCACTAGGTTCCTCTTAGTAAGTTTGTTGATAGTCTTGAAGTTCAGATGACTAAGCTTACTATGCCAATCCCAGCATAAATCTTCCTTGCTCCTTGCTAGCATACATAGGGATGGTTTTGCAGACCTCCAATCCACTATATACATGTTTCCTTTCCTTGCTGCTTCCAAGACGACTTCGAGAGATTCCTCGCTCATAATCTGGCATTTGCTTTTGGTGAAGATAACTTTGTAGCCCTTGTCACAGAACTGGCTTGTACTAAGGAGATTGAACTTGAGCCCTTCAACGTAGGATACTCCCTTAATAACCAGAATGACTCCATCCTCATTCATCTTGTTTCTGAAAACCCACTTTGTACCAATGACATTCTGATGATGAGGTCTCGGAACTAGTTCCCAAACATCGTTTCGTTCAAACTGATGAAGTTCCTCTTGCATGGCTTGCACCCAATCTGGATCACATAGAGCCTCATCGATCACCTTAGGCTCTATTTGTGATAGAAAGCAAGCAAACATGCTTTCTCTGTATGCTGATCTGGTCCGAACTCTGTCACGTACATCTCCAATTACTTGATCAGCAGGGTGACTTCTCAGCCATCTTAGGTCGGGTTGTGGCTCCTCAGTTGATACTTCCGTTGAAGATTGAGATGTGGGTTGAACATCTATGAACTGGATTNTCAGTTGATACTTCCGTTGAAGGTTGAGATGTGGGTTGAACATCTATGTTCTGGATTTGATCAACTGAGTCAGGAGCTTTCTTCTTGGTAGACTCTTCATCATCTGATTCTGACTGGAGTTCCGCTACGTCTCGAACTATCGACTGTTCTCTTCGAGAGGCAAGTTTGATCTCTCGATAGACTCTGGCTGATCTTCCTCAGCTGCTTCCGTTGTCTTTGATGGTTGATCTGTCGATGCCCTTTCATCAAAGGTAACATGTATGGACTCTTCAACCACCAAACTCCGCTTGTTGAAGACTCTGAATGCTTTGCTTGTCGATGAGTATCCCTGAAATACTCCATCATCTGCCTTTTCTTCAAAAGTTCTTCGTTGAGCCTTCCCATTGTTGTGGATATAGCATTTGCACCCGAATGTGTGGAAGTGGCTTACATTCGGTTTTCTTTCATTCCACAACTCATATGGAGTCTTTCCAACTCCTTTCACGATCAAGGACCGATTTTGGGTATAGCACGCTGTGTTGATTGCTTCTGCCCAAAATCCTTGTGATATGTTGGCTTGCGAGAGCATGGTCCTTGCGGCTTCTTTGAGAGTTCTGTTCCTTCTTTCAGCAACCCCGTTTTGTTGAGGCGTTCGAGCAGCTGACAGTTGATGATGAATCCCGTTCTCGTTGCAGTAGCTCTCGATTACTTGATTAACGAACTCTCCACCTTGATCTGACCGGATCTTTAGTATCGAGACATCCTTTTCAACTTGAACTTGCTTCAAAAGATTTGGCAGGGCAATTTTTGTCTCGTTTTTCTTGGTTAAGAACACGGTCCATGTGAATCTTGTGTAGTCATCTACTACCACAAGAGTATACTTCTTTCCCTTTATGCTGGGTGGATCTACTGGGCCAAATAAGTCCATGTGAAGAAGGCTTAATGGTCTAGTGGATGATGTCTCGGCTTTGCTCTTGAAAGAAGATTTGATCTGTTTGCAACGTTGACATGCCTCACAAATTTTATTCTTTCGAAACGTCACTTTGGGCAGTCCTTCCACTAGGTTCCTCTTAGTAAGTTTGTTGATAGTCTTGAAGTTCAGATGACTAAGCTTACTATGCCAATCCCAGCATAAATCTTCCTTGCTCCTTGCTAGCATACATAGGGATGGTTTTGCAGACCTCCAATCCACTATATACATGTTTCCTTTCCTTGCTGCTTCCAAGACGACTTCGAGAGATTCCTCGCTCATAATCTGGCATTTGCTTTTGGTGAAGATAACTTTGTAGCCCTTGTCACAGAACTGGCTTGTACTAAGGAGATTGAACTTGAGCCCTTCAACGTAGGATACTCCCTTAATAACCAGAATGACTCCATCCTCATTCATCTTGTTTCTGAAAACCCACTTTGTACCAATGACATTCTGATGATGAGGTCTCGGAACTAGTTCCCAAACATCGTTTCGTTCAAACTGATGAAGTTCCTCTTGCATGGCTTGCACCCAATCTGGATCACATAGAGCCTCATCGATCACCTTAGGCTCTATTTGTGATAGAAAGCAAGCAAACATGCTTTCTCTGTATGCTGATCTGGTCCGAACTCTGTCACGTACATCTCCAATTACTTGATCAGCAGGGTGACTTCTCAGCCATCTTAGGTCGGGTTGTGGCTCCTCAGTTGATACTTCCGTTGAAGATTGAGATGTGGGTTGAACATCTATGAACTGGATTGGATCAACTGAGTCAGGAGCTTTCTTCTTTGTAGACTCTTCATCATCTGATTCTGACTGGAGTTCCGCTACGTCTCGAACTACCGACTGCTTGTCTTCGAGAGGTAAGTTTGATCTCTCGATAGACTCTGGCTGATCTTCCTCAGCTGCTTCCGCTGACTTTGATGGTTGATCTGTCGATGCCCTTTCATCAAAGGAAACATGTATGGACTCTTCAACCACCAATCTCCGCTTGTTGAAGACTCTGAATGCTTTGCTTGTCGATGAGTATCCTTGAAATACTCCATCATCTGCCTTTTCTTCAAAAGTTCTTAGTTGAGCCTTCCCATTGTTGTGGATATAGCATTTGCACCCGAATGTGTGGAAGTGGCTTACATTCGGTTTTCTTCCATTCCACAATTCATATGGAGTCTTTCCAACTCCTTTCACGATCAAGGACCGATTTTGGGTATAGCACGCTGTGTTGAGAGCATGGTCCTTGCAGCGTCCTTGAGAGTTCTGTTCCTTCTTTCAGCAACCCCGTTCTGTTGAGGCGTTCGAGCAGCTGACAACTGATGACGAATACCGTTTTCGTTGCAGTAGCTCTCGATAACTTGATTAACGAACTCTCCACCTTGATCTGACCGAATCTTTAGTATCGAGACATCCTTTTCAACTTTAACTTGCTTCAAAAGATTTGGCAGGGCAACTTTTGTCTCGCTTTTCTTGGTTAAGAACACGGTCCATGTGAATCTTGTGTAGTCATCTACTACCACAAGAGTATACTTCTTTCCCTTTATGCTGGGTGGATCTACTGGGCCAAATAAGTCCATGTGAAGAAGGCTTAATGGTCTAGTGGATGATGTCTCGGCTTTGCTCTTGAAAGAAGATTTGATCTGTTTGCAACGTAGACATGCCTCACAAATTTTATCCTTTCGAAACGTCACTTTGGGCAGTCCTTCCACTAGGTTTCTCTTAGTAAGCTTCTTGATAGTCTTGAAGTTCAGATGACTAAGCTTACTATGCCAATCCCAACATAAATCTTCCTTGCTCCTTGCTAGCATACATAGGGATGGTTTTGCAGACCTCCAATCCACTATGTACATGTTTCCTTTCCTTGCTGCTTCCAAGACGACTTCGAGAGATTCCTCGTTCATAATCTGACATTTGCTTTTGGTGAAGACAACCTTGTAGCCTTTGTCACAGAACTGGCTTGTACTAAGGAGATTGAACTTGAGCCCTTCAACGTAGGATACTCCCTTAATAACCAGCTCATTCTTTTGAATTTCACCAACAGCTTTTGTGCGTCCCTTCTTCTCGTTGTCGCCAAATGTCACCAAGGGACCTTCGATAGGTTGGATGTTCTCTAGCAGTGTTAGATTTCCCGTCATATGTCTCGAACATCCACTGTCAATGAACCACACGTCCCTGGTGTCCTGCAAGGAAATTAAGCAAGTTTAGGTACCCAAACTTTGGGTCCTGGTTGGTTAGTGAGTTTAGGCATCCATTTATACCTTGGACCCATTATTCCGGGCCTAGGTGCAATGTAGCCATTGTACGTTTGATAATCATAAGGAATGCTAGCAAAGGTTTTGGGCCTCTTTGGTGCATAAATCAACTTAGGTATAGACTTTTCGATCGGCTTATGCACCATGCCTTTCATACGCTGTTTGATAATGTGAAATTGCTGAAAGTGAGGTTTCTTCCAGAAATTGTGATTCGATGACCAATTCTCACTAGATGGATAGAGTCTGCCTTTCTCCATCCGTGAGTTCCTAACTGTGTGGATCTCAGACCTTCCATATTTGCCTTGAGGCGCATTATATGGAATGTAGCTTCTTTTGTACTTGGAATGGCCTTGCGAGAGATAGCTGGGTGATCTCTCGATATTGTTTACCCGGCCATTCTTCGTAGCTTTCCTATACCTTCCATTGCTGGTGTACAGGGACGGTTTATGAATAGCTACTCTGGTCTTTTCTATTAGTCCTTTATGACCTATATTTGGTTTGGGTTGAGATCCTCCATTTCTTGAAGTTCCCGAACCATTGGTCTGCTTATCTCTCGAGAGACTGTTCCGACGAAACCCGAGACCGGTTCTGTCATTTGCTGGAGGAATTAGTGTATGATGCTATGACCTTTCTAAGATTAAGCTCTCTGGTCTCTCGAGCTTTGCACTCTTCAGTCAGTAGGATTACTTTAGCTTCTAACTCACTTACTTTGAGAGTTAGCTCTGAATTCTCTTTCGAGACGTTCTTAAGCATATCTCTTTCAGCGGTTAGCTTGTTGTTTTCTTCCCTAATTTTGGCATGAGTGCTGTTAGCGATTTTGAGGTTCCTTCTGATCAATTCCATAGTCTCGAAGGGGTCCTCATCGCTTCTAAATGAAGAACATTGAGAAGTAGAAATAGAGCAGCGAGATGTGGAAGGGGAGGTTACCTCATTATTGATAGCCATGAAGCATTGATCCTCCTCTTCTGTAGTGTATAAGCAGATGAGCCCCCTCTCATCCTCTGAGCTGCTGCTGCTATCACTGGAGCTCGATGTCTCGGACTCCTCGATTGTCTTCTCGAGTTCCTCAGCAACAAGCGCCTTCCTGCGCAGGTATGTCTTTGTTTCTCCCTTGAGGCTACCTTTGGCTGGCCTCTCTCTGGATTCCTCTTTTCTTCTGGAATCCTTGCCTTCCTGACCTTGATGCTTGCTTACTGGTGGGTAAGGGCATTCAGCCTTGAAGTGCCCTGGCCTCCTGCAGTTGTAGCATAGACCTTGATCTTCTTCCTCCATTCTTCTGGATGTGTATCTCTCATTTTTCCTTATTGAGGAGGAAGGTGAACTTGTATTGCTTTCCGGTGTCTTCTTCATGAACTTCCTGAATTTTCTCATGAAGAAAGCAAACTGTTCGTCAGATAAAAAATCAGTGGGATTAGGATCTGACCTTGAGGAGGTGGTTGGTTGGTCCGCAACCAGTGCCACATTCCGTCTGTCCACCACGTCCTCATCTCTCGGAAACATCTCAAATTCGAAGGCTTTGAGATCTCTGAACAGTTGGTCGGTTGTGGTTTTCTTCAAATCCCTGTGATCACGCATTGTGATCACCTTCATTTCCCACTCCTTGGTAAGGCCTCATAAGACCTTCAGATTTAGCTCCTTTTGTGGAATCTCCTTCTCGAGATCACTGATCTCTATTGATAGCTTCATGAAACGAGATTCCATGCTGTCGATGCTTTCCCCTGGCTTCATCTTGAAGTCCTCGAACTTCTTCATGGCCACGGTGAGCTTGTTCTCCTTTTCCTGTTCGTCACCTTCACCAATTAACATCAAAGTATCCCATACCTCTTTCACCGTTTTGCACTTTCTTACTTTTGGGAAGATGGTTTCGTCTATAGCTCTGAAGAGAATATCCTTGGCAATGTTGTCCAGGTTGTTTCTCTTCCTATCATCACTTGTCCATTCTTCCCTAGGTTTGGGGACATACTTTGGTGTATCCCTGGTTTGCTCAGCAGCCGTGTTTATCATCATGATCTTGACTGGTCCAGATGTTATAACTTCGGCCATCTCATCATGGAGGGCTGATAGATACGCAAGCATGCGTGTTTTCCAGTCATCGAACCTGCTAAGATCAAAGAGAAGATGTCTGACAACATGCTATCCATATTAGAAAAATTATCTCGTGCTTTGAAAACTTTTAAAAGATTTTTCAAAGAAGGATCTCTAGGCAATATAAACAAAGGTTTATATCGATCAGAGAACTTGCTCTGATACCAATTGTTGGTCCCAAGGGGATGGGGTACAAGTCTAGAGGGGGGGGGGTGAATAGACTTGTATAAGATTTTGCAAATCTTTTCGACCTCTCGTGTATATTGAACTAAGGATGTTTCAGTTCGATACCTCACGAGGAGAAGACAAAGTTTTATGCGCAGCGGAAAAGTTATCCCCTTTTAGTTAGCACGAGTTTGAGTTAGTTCGAGAGGTGTGTTTATGTGCAGTGCAATCGAGTGGTTAGCGAGAGATAAATACAGAAAGTAAATGCGAGAAAGATTTTTAAGTGGTTCGGCCAACCCACCTACGTCCACTCTTCTTCCAGAAACTCCCTGGAAGGATTGCACTAAAACTTCCCTTTTTAGTACAATATCGAGCGCTTGAGCTTTGATCACGAAGCCCGCCTCAAGCCTCAGGTTTTTCGCCCCGCTTCTTGTTACTCCACCTATCGAGCACTTGAGCTTTGATCACCAAGCCCGTCTCAAGCCTCAGGATCTTCACAAGACAGCTCCCAGGTTACTCNATAAACTTTGATGTAGAGCAGCTTAGGTCACCTTCTAGATGTGTAGCAGTTTAAGCTATGTAACTCTCTCAAACACTAAGATGTGTTTTCTCGCTGTTTTTGAATATCAGGATGATATTCCAAATTTAGCACTTGCACTTGAACGTTTGAATCAGACACCTCTTTCTAATTTTCCAACTCTGTTCTTTTTTTTTTGGTTTGTGTCTTCACGTCCTTTTTATATGAGAGTTGAGGAATAATTCCGTTGGAGGGAAAATTATTCCGTTTGAAATTTGTCTCCCATAATGTGTATGGGACTTGCATCTTTTCAGCATTCTTCATGGAGTGGTGGTCCTGTAACTTGAACCTTTTGTTTGATAGTGGATATTCCATAATCCACTTTCTTGAGTCCATGCTCCACTTGCTACTTTTGGTAAAAGTTACTCTTTTTAAATTCCCATTGATCCTCGTTTTAGGGAATAAGACTGACTTTGGATTGGTGCACCTTTTATCCGTTTGTGGTGGAAATCTGATGTGTCATCCATTTCCGTCCATTTTGAAAACTCACGTTCGGCACCTCTTCATTATTCTATCTCCATGATATTCTCCTTCTCCAAACATTAAGTATGATTCCTGACCGTCATTCAGCATTACTGGAGAAGTGTCAGTTTATCGAGACCAAGGTTGATGTCTCGATTGTTTGATGTCTCGAACCCAAGCATCGGGAGGTCTACCTCTCGAACTCTGCTTATGTCTCGAACTGGATGGTTGTATCGAGAGGTACTACCTCTCGAACTCTGCTTATGTCTCGAGACTTAGTTGATGTCTCGCAGACCCTTATTCCTCCAGTGTTGTCCCGTGCCTTCTTCTGTTCTATCTATGAAATTACAACACGAGACTTCTAAGATGTTCAAACAAGTTTACTTCAAGCTAAAATATTTTCCGAGTTGAGCTCAAAGTTACCCGGTTGTATTTTCGCTCTTGGTTTCCTTGTCGAACTTACAACGTTTTGCCTATGTGTCGAGACTTGGGGATTTCTACTTAACAGTTGGTATCATCAAAACCTATTACATGATGTTCCTAACAGTTAGTAGCTAGCTTAGCTACTCTTTTGTTGATGCCATGAATATATATATCAAGTTATGATGATCATGATGATATAGTACAGTTCCTTATCTTTAGCCTGTGCATCTAGAATGAATGCTATCTGTATGTGATTGGGTTTAGTCTAGGTGTGGCGGTAACTACTCCGGCTGTTCGGTACAGTCAAGTACGGGGTGTTACAGAATCATCCTCAAGAAATTTAAAGCAATCATAACCACTTGTAATGGAAATATTAACGCAAAGGGAGTCATTCACACAAGTGTCAAAAGTGTTTTCAAGAAGATCACAAGGATTTTCAAGAATATTAATGCAAGAAGGATTAAAAATTTTACCACATGTCGGCTCTTCATCTTCCCACACTATCTTAATGTCATCATCTTCACTCTCCATCTCTACATCCTTTTGATTTTCCAATTCGAAAATTGGAACTTCTTCAAGCACCGGGGCATAATAATCCACTTTCGCTTCAACATTCACCTTCCTTCTAACATTTTGTTTTTCACTCTCTTGTACAATAATAGAATTGGCTTCCAAAGTCGGGATATCATCTATGATGGTGGAGTTAGCCCGTGAGTCATTAATTTTTATGAGCTCCTCCATCATGGATAGCACTTTCGTTTCAACCTCTTTGATAAGCACCAAGAATAGCTTATTTTAGGGGTCATTAACGGGCCAGATTTGTATAGTTTATTACCCATTTCATAAGAATGTCATGCATTTAGACTCAGATGTGACCAAAACTTCTAACAAGAGCATGGAAGATGTTTTTAAGGTATTCTACAGCCAAAAGGAGGACTTAAGGCCAAAACTGAGCAAAAAATGAAGAAACCATGAAGCAGGAGCCTCCCACGCAGCCTCACACGCGTGTGGAGGGCGTGGAATAATTCCAGTAGCTCCCCACGCCCTCCACCACGCGTGTGAAAGGAGCAAATAACCAGAATACCGTCGCGTACGAGGTCGCGTACGACCGTACGCACCCTCGTACGCGACCCAGAATCTGCTATTTAAAGAAGCTTTGGCGGAAATCAAATACAAAGCAGCCTTAGGATAGTTTTAGATCTAAATTTCTTTTAGGGTTTTCTCCCCTTGGGGGAAAATTCCTTTGCTTTTAGTTTAGATTAGATTGAAGATGAAGATAGAGGATTGAATTTCAAGAACAAGATTGTAAAGATCCCCTTTCTAAGGGTGGTAATCATTCTCTCCATTATCTAATCTTATACTTGTTTCTTTGTTATTTCCTTTCTTATTCTTGTTTCTTTATAATGTTAGAGTAGATTAGAAAGGGGATTGGTGACCCCAAGGTGAATCTATGTGGATGTTTGATATAAATTGCTAGATTAAATGTGAGCTTTATGATTGTTGGATGATGATCTTGTGTGGATGATTTTTATTGATGCTTTGTGCCTAAGTGTGGCCACATTAGGTAGCAAACCCATAAGAAGTGAGTGTGTGCGCGATAGCGGCCACTCACGAGCCTAACTTACCCACATCTCCGCTCTTAGTCCGAAAGGACAAGATCCGAGAGGAGTGGTAGACAAAGTGTTCGATGAAATGCCCCAACCGAATGAGGATGTGGGAGTCCAAAGTGTGACGCCACTTGGTGATGTGCCATGAATTCCCTAGTTTATTCCACATCTCTAGCTCACGAAACCATACAAGGATAGTCCACATAGAGAAGCCTAAGGCCCCAATCTCCACCTTTCCATTTATTTTCATCACAACCTTTATCAACCTTCCCCTCTTTTACCAATGAATCCAACCCCTAGCCATTCCCGTAACTCTTTCCCTTCAACCTCCTAGATGCCAACACACTAATTCGGTTCCCATTCACCATCCTTGAGAGACATGACACTCGGGGAGTCTTGACTCTTCGTTTTACCACCTTCACACTCACCACATACACATCATCAAAATGGCGCCATTGCCGGGGATGGCAAACGGTTTCGAATAGTGTTGACATCTTTGAAGTATAATTTTAAGAGTTCTTGAATTGCTTTCTTTTTGTTTGTTTTATTTTCTTATTTTTGTTATTTGCTTGAAGAAGTGAGCTTACTTTGTCTTGAATATTTTATTGCTCACTTGCAACTACTTCTAGTTGCATATATTTGTTGTTGGCTAAGCTTTGCGCAGGAAATTCTTGTTAACATTCATTTGAAAGCTTGCCAATGTATGCTCCAATGTATCCCCATGGTTTCCCACACCATGAGGGTAATCCTTTGAACCATGTTTCACCCCAACCATATCCATATTATCCCCATTCCACCCATACTTACATTCCACCAACATACCACTATCCACCTCAAAACCCTTATCCATTTCCATATCACTACTTACCGCACCCAACTTCTTATCCATCTTATATACATAACCATCACCCACCACCATACACACACCCTATCCCAAAGTATCAAAATGAATTTCCCCCACAACACTCCACTTATCAAAATGACTCGGTAAGCTCTAGAGAAATGACCCAAATGACTCGGTAAGCTCCAGAGAAATGACCCAAAATATAGAGAGTAAGCTTGCACAAATGATGAGAACAATTGACCCAAGCTATACTCCCGAGCCATTTTCGTTCCATAATTCCCACCCAAACAACCATTACTCATCTCCATCACAAATTCTTAAAGTAAACAATCCTACCTATTTCCTTGAAGCACCACCTTCCAATCCGCATTTTACCATACCCGATCCTTGTGATTATATCCCACCAGCCAAGGACGAAATCGAAATTCTTAAAGAGAAAATAGAAGTGTTCACAAAAATGGCCAAGGAGGATACGACTAACTTGAAAGCCGAAATCCGGAGCGAATTAAAGGATTATCTCGCTACTCTCCGGGAAGATGGACTTCCATTGGAGGAAATCGAATCGGAAATGCTAGCCATGATGGAGGAGTTCATGAGGACAAGTTCATCACGGATAGGCTACCCACTTGTAGATAATCTCCCAATTTCGGAAGCCAATCCAAGGATTGAGGCACAAAACGCTGGAAAAGAAGTCGGTAGTGAAGGGATGGTAGATTGTTATGCTCCGGTGCTAGAAGAAGTTCCAATTTTCGAATTGGAAAATCCAAAAGAGGTCGAGATGGAGAGCGATGATGAGAACATCGAAGTGGTATTGGAAGATAAAGAGCCTACACATGGTAACATTCCTACACCTTTTTGCATTACTACTTTCGAAAATCCATGTTCTTTTGATAGATTTACTTTTGACACTCAAGTGGATGACTCCCTTTTACAATGCAACAATGATTTATATTCTTATGATACTGAATGTTTTTATTTCCGGAAGGATGATTCCATAGGCTTTGTTGACAATTTTATCAATGAGTGCGAAAGTTTTGATAAAAATACTCATGCTCCTTGTAAAGACAACTCCCTACGCATTGATATTTCTATTACTTGCGACTATGATTGCTTTAATTTTTGGGAGGATGAGTCTATAGTAAATCGTGATATATTGGTTGGAAATCATAGGAATTCTAGTTTGTTTGAAGATGAATATGATAGTTTT
This sequence comes from Ipomoea triloba, assembly GCF_003576645.1. NCBI lineage: Eukaryota > Viridiplantae > Streptophyta > Magnoliopsida > Solanales > Convolvulaceae > Ipomoea > Ipomoea triloba. Next base: position 14,143,602 of record NC_044925.1, read on the forward strand.
AAATTCTTGGAAAATAAATCCTATGATTTGGGACGATATGAGTTGATAGGTGAGGGGGATATTACTTTGTTATATTCTGAGAAAGAAAAGGGTGATTCTTTGAGACCATTAGAGTGGGGAGATGAGAATAGAAAGTGTGAGAAAGAGATGATGGATAAGGAGGGAATTTTCACATTTGATTTGTTCGAGGGAATTGAGGGGGGTGATATGACCTCCAGTGAAGGGATATGGTCTCAACCTTATGATCAAATTGATAAGACCATTAGGGGTGGAAGAGAGCATGAGAAAATAGGGGAAGCTCACACTACCTATGAGAAATCAAGGGGAGTGTTTGAAGCCATGAACCTTCCGATTATACGCCTTGTTCTTCCTTTATTTGCGTGGGAATTCAAGGATGTTCCACATCTTGGGGGCATACCTTGAAGCAAAAGTACATGGGACGCTTGGTAAGGTCCCAAAATCTGTGTGCTTCGAAGGATAGAGCACACAACGTCTGGCCAGGAGACGTTAAACCATGGCGCACTTGGGAGGTAGTCCCAACGTTATCCTTAGATAGAATTTTATTTCTTGTTTACTTTTTCTTTCTCTTTGTTTATTAGCAACTTTTCCTTTTAGAATGGCCTTGCTTGAGCTAACAATGCAGGTGATTTTGGTGCTAAGACATGACGAATGAGCTAAACTGGATCAAACATGGAAGGCAAAAGCCAGGAGACAAGGAAGGTGATCAGCAATGCTGACCACGCCTGCTCACACGCGTGGTGGTAGGCGTGGAAACTTTCCAATGCTGATCCACGAGGGCCAACACGCGTGTAAGACCGCGTGGATAGGTCCTGGACAGTTTTCGTGCATTATTTTCTTTCATCCAATTTTCATAAGTCTCCTAGGTCTGGCCGTGCCAATAATCCCAATTTTTAAAGCAAACTTTATTTTACGGCTGTTATTTTGTTTAGTTTACTTCTATGCACCCGTTTGAGCTAACAAATGCAGGATAAACATTTCGGAGGCATATATTTACTTTTAAATTACCAAAGGCTAAAGGATGATGAGCCGACAATCTTAAAAAAATAGACGGGCAGTAAGCTGAAGATAAAGCTGTAGACGCATCGTATGGTATATCATTCTAACTTTTCTTCCAATTTTTATGAGCATATTTGCCTTGGTTCACAAAGGATGAGTTGTATGATTTTGTTATAATGGGTATAATATTTTTAGAAAACTTATTTGAAGCCCAGAGCACACTTTTTAAGTGTGGAAAGATGCTTTAATGCACAATCTTTTAAGACCCTAATCCTTTTTCCTCCGTTCCTAATGGAAACATCGAGGACGATGTTCACTTTTAAGTGTGGAAAGGATTTATGTTTCTTGAAATAGTTGATTAATTGAGTGATAAGGTATAGGAACTAGAGGGCGTGTTATTGCCAATACTATCTAGGAGGGCTCCAAACCTTGTGCCAAATACGAATGTCTTAAATATCCTTTGGAAGTTACACTTTGCACCAATTTGCACAATTCGACCCAAAATTGAAAATTTTTATGTGTGCTTGCATGTTCTTCACCTTGTATTTTGTTTGGACCTCAGTCAAGAATCTCTCGAAGTGAGAGTGTTTACCCCTTGAGTTTTAGAAAGATAAAAATTGCGAAGCCCGGAAATTAAATTAATCTTAGCAGGACATGGGGCAAAAGGAGAGCCTTGAAGTGAGCTTCGAGTGAAAAAATCCCTACTCCCTAGAAAAAGGCATGAGGGGTTGATATGGTGAAACATGAATAAAGGCTTTAAAAAAGGCCACTCCCAGAGATAAAATTTGAGGAAAGCCTTCTCGCTAGGAAGTGTTCAACCATAGTCTTCAAACGCTATATCTGGAGTTGGTTTTCCACTTAAAATGTTCCTAGGAGAAGAGAAAATTGAGAGGAGGTGAGCCGCCTCGCTAGGATTCGGGCACCCATTGCACTGTCTTTGAAAAAGCATAGATCTCCATGTGAAGTCGGGTAGCCCGACGACGTTATCCTAGGAGCTGAGAAAATAGAGTGATCGCCCAAGCCATGGCGATGAGCGGTCCATGTCCCTGCCCTCACTTATTTTAACGTAGAGGGGCTTTGGCGTTAGGATGGAAATTGGCTAGGGGGTGAGCATCGTTCCCACTAGTCGGATCGGCTGGAGGTCCCTAGAAAATACAAGGTGAAACCCTATTGTCTTTTGTATGCTTGAAAGGTGTAAAACTTTTTATGTTATATCCATCTCTTGAGACCTTAACTTCCTTAGCATATTTCTTACATTTGGTCGGTATAAGTTTAGAGGTCTTGGTAGATAGTGTAGGGAATTTCACCCACTCAACTCCGAACACCTACACATCGCTTGATTAATTGACAATGAGAGAACGAACTATCCTTGGTGCTTAGATGATTAGAGTTTAGAAAAGTATGCTTGCTTGAGGACAAGAAGGTTTAAGTGTGGAAACTTTGATAAGCACTAAGAATAGCTTATTTTAGGGGTCATTAACGGGCCAGATTTGTATAGTTTATTACCCATTTCATAAGAATGTCATGCATTTAGACTCAGATGCGACCAAAACTTCTAACAAGAGCATGGAAGATGTTTTTAAGGTATTCTACAGCCAAAAAGAGGACTTAAGGCCAAAACTGAGCAGAAAATGAAGAAACCATGAAGTAGGAGCCTCCCACGCAGCCTCACACGCGTGTGGAAGGGCGTGGAATAATTCCAGTAGCTCCCCACGCCCTCCACCACGCGTGTGAAAGGAGCAAATAACCTGAATACCGTCGCATACGAGGTTGCGTACGACCGTACGCACCCTCGTACGCGACCCAGAATCTGCTATTTAAAGAAGCTTTGGCGGAAATCAAATACAAAGCAGCCTTAGGATAGTTTTAGATCTAAATTTCTTTTAGGGTTTTCTCCCCTTGGGGGAAAATTCCTTTGCTTTTAGTTTAGATTAGATTGAAGATCAAGATAGAGGGTTGAATTTCAAGAACAAGATTTTAAAGATCCCCTTTCTAAGGGTGGTAATCATTCTCTCCATTATCTAATCTTATACTTGTTTCTTTGTTATTTTCTTTTCTTGTTCTTGTTTCTTTATAATGTTAGAGTAGATTAGAAAGGGGATTGGTGGCCCCAAGGTGAATCTATGTGGATGTTTGATATAAATTGATAGATTAAATGTGAGCTTTATGATTGTTGGATGACGATCTTGTGTGGATGATGTTTATTGATGCTTTGTGCCTAAGTGTGGCCACAATGGGTAGCAAACCCATAGGAAGTGAGTGTGTGCGCGATAGCGGCCACTCACGAGCCTAACTCACCCACATCTCCGTTCTTAGTCCGAAAGGACAAGATCCAAGAGGAGTGGTAGACAAAGTGTTCGATGAAATGCCCCAACCGAATGAGGATGTGGGAGTCCAAAGTGTGACGCCACTTGGTGATGTGCCATGAACTCCCTAGTCTATTCCACATCTCTAGCTCAGAAACCATACAAGGATAGTCCACATAGAGAAGCCTAAGGCCCCAATCTCCACCTTTCCATTTATTTTCATAACAACCTTTATCAACCTTCCCCTCTTTTACCAATGAATCCAACCCCTAGCCATTCCCGTAACTCTTTCCCTTCAACCTCCTAGATGCCAACACACTAATTCGGTTCCCATTCGCCATCCTTGAGAGACACGACACTCGGGGAGTCTTGACTCTTCGTTTTACCACCTTCACACTCACCACATACACAGCATCACTCTTCTAATGGAAGTCCTTCTACCTGGAGGGTAGCGAGATAGTCTTTCAATTCCTCTTGATTTCGGCTTTTAAATTAGGCGTATCATCCTTAGCCATCCTCGTGAATGCTTCTATTTTTTCTTTTAGAATCTCAATTTCGTCCTTGGCCGATGGGATATGATCATAAGGATTAGGTGGGGTAAAATATTGGTTGGAAGGTGGTGTTTCAAAAGAATGTGAAGCATTGTTTCCTTTATGAAATTGTGATGGAGGTGGGTAGTGGGTGTTTAAGTGGGAAGTGGAGAATACATTTTGCTCGTGAGTATAGCTTGGGTCGATTTGTCTCATCATTTGTACAAGCTTACTCTCTATATTTTGGGATATATCTTTAGAGCTTAACAAGTAATTTTATTGAAAATTGGGTGATTGTGAAGGGTAATTTTCTTGGAAAGGTGTAGGTGGTGTTTCATATGGGTGTGGGTAATGATTGTGGGTATGAAATGGATAAGGATTTGGAGGTGGTAAGTAGTGGTGTGGAAATGGGTAAGGATTTGGAGGTGGGTAGTGATATGTTGGTGGAGGGTAAGTATAGGTGGAATGGGGGTAATAGCGATATGGTTGGGGTAGAGGATTTCTATAAGATTGTCCTCCATGATGTGGGTAACCATGGGGATTCATTTGAGCACTCATTGGCAAGCTTTCAAGTGATTTTCAACAAAAATTTCTTGCACAAAGCTTAGCCAACAACGAATATTTGCAACTTAAAGTAGTTGCAAGTGAGCAATAAAATATTCAAAGCAAATAAGCTCACTTCTTCAATCAAGTAAACAAAAGTAAGAAAATAAAACAAACAAAAAGAAAGATAGCAATTCAAGAACTCTTTCAAATCTACTTAAAAAATGTCAACACAATTCAAAACCGTTTGCCATCCCCGGCAACGGCGCCATTTTGACAATGATGTATGTCAGGCTCACCTTTTGCCCCATTCCCTACCAAGTTAGGTTCAGTTTCCGGGCTTCGCTAAGCTTATCTTTCTCAAATTAGAGGGTACACACTCCCACTTCGAGAGATCTTTGACTCAGGTCCCAACAAAATCAAAGGTGAAAAGCATGCAATCACACAAGGATATCAACTTATGTAGGTTCAAAAATTTTTCAATTTTGGTGTAAATTATACTTCTAAGGCATATTTAAAACATTAATTCGGCACAAGATTAGGAGCCCTCTTGGATAGTATTGACAATAACACGCTCTCTAATTCCTATGCCCTAACACTCGATCAATCAACTAATTCAAGTAATATGCAGTACCCATCCTTTCCACACTTAAAAGATAACATTGTCCTCGATGTTGCCATGAGGATCAGTGGAAAAGGAGTAGGGTCCCAAGGGTGTCTTACGCAAGCCCCTTTCCACACTTAAAAGTGTTTCCCGGGCTAGAACAATTCTACTTCATAAAATCACACCCGATATGAACAAAATCATGCAACTCATCACTTGTGAATCAAAGCAATGTATAACTATTTTCAATCAAAAATCAGACAGGGCATTGAATTCGAAGTAGGGATAAAAAGTAATACTCACAAAGCGTATCCCTGTCAATAATCATGTACATTCTTCGCGGCCCTTCAAAAAGTTGGTTAAGTCAAAGGTGGAAAATGAATAAGAAATTTAGAATTTACCTTTTAGCCTCTTCTAGGTGTAAGTTATTTGGTGGTCTCTTCATCTTCTTATGCTTGGGGTGCCTCCCAAGAGCGCCACGTTTAACATCTTTGGCTAGACAAAACGTGCAGTTCATAAAGAAACATTCAAAAAGATTGTCCACAATCATAGTTTGTCAAAGCAACACTCCTCAAAATCATTTGAACAAAATTCTGCCAAATATCCTCACATCTTCTTTTTGGATGTGGCGACCTCCTTTGCTATTTCTTCAAGTCTTTGCATCTGCTCCATGTGCAGCTGGTATTGGAATATCTGAAGAAATTTCCAATCTGTTACAGTTGCGAACCGGCTTGGAATTTCGAAGCTTGTAGATTGGGAATTTTGTTCCTGGGCAAGTTGTGAAGGCAAACATGGTGCTTCCTCGCGAGGCGGTGGGGAGTACATCCATTATTCTAGAGGTGAATACAATTCTGGAGGAGATGGAGAAAGGAATGACATTGGCGAGGACGAAAGTCCTAGTGGGGTTGTCATTGGCGTGTCAGAATGATCTCCGACCATCTCCTCATCCTCCCTTCTTCGCGATAGGTGTCTCAAGTTTAATCCTGCAACATCTCCCAAAGATAGAGGAACAATTTGTGCCCCCTGCACATGGTATTCGAACCAGTTGATTTTCATTTGGTGACCTAGGGCAATGCACAGTCTTGTCACTAGTGGTCCTATGAAGATAGACCTTGCCGATTCCTGCTACTGAGCGAGAAGCCAATTCCTACAAATCATGCTCATGTTTACTGAGCTCCCGGTGTCCATGCTGCATAGCATAAACAAGTCTGCTTTGGAGACACGGTCATATGTCGCTGGCCTGCCGCTCCAAGAGTGTGCAATAATCTTCCACAACACTTTCAAATCTTCCCTTAGGATCTGAGATACCCTAACTCTCGACCCGACCCAATCGATTCCCGACCTGGCAATCATGACCCAGTATTTTCTAGGGATGTCCCTGTCACCAAAGTCATATTTGAGCCTTCGGTACCAATGTTTAGCTTGATCTTCTTCCTCATAAAATCCCAGTAGGACTCCTAGTGTGTTAGCTAAGATGTTGTGGCCTTTGTTAAGGAGTTAGAATCTGATTGTTTGGCTATACAGATCACCCGTCACTCCTGTGACTTGTAGGCTTGCAACGAATTCGTGGACCAACGGCGCTGACAGGGTAATTGGGTACCCGACCCGGAACCACGGGCAACATCCTAGGACAAGATAATGAAAGGACGTTCAAACTTGCCGTTCAGCATTTCACTCCAACGGCTCCTCAGCATTAACACTCCATTACTGCGCATTTAAGATAGGACGTTGCGCTCAGGAAGATAAAAGGGCGCTCACAACACTTGCAGAGACACGCAACATTTCTACAGTAAAACCCTTTACTGTATTGAGCATTTTGTACAACACTGTACTCAAACATTGATATTAATAATAAAAGATACCGACAACACATTATTACCGTCATTGGTGCTTTCGTTGAGAGCCGAGATCAGATCTCATGCAAACTTCACAAATCACAAACACCCAGTTCATCTCATCACTATCCATGGCGCAATCCGGATCCAGCAGCTTCCATGGTTCTTGACAGGTGAACAATGGTCACCCTTCAGATGATCTTGTAACACCCCGGACCTACCTTCCCGTACATCCGAGGGAGTTACCGCCACACCTAGAGAGATAGTTCTATCATTCCGCGATAAACCTCACTCTAGGTGCACAGGCTAAGAGAACTCTCATAACCACAACAGTCACCCAACAGTTGTCTACGCACCTATATACATATCAGCTAAAAAAGCTTAACTAAGCAATATATACATACTTGCACTTGTACATGCATGAGTTTGCCCCTCGGGTCAAAAATACAGATTAAGGGTCAATTACAACCAGACTAGCCATGTTTAGCCATCACTAAGGCTACAAAAAGTATGTACACAAAACAAACTCCCAAGAACACGACGTCTAGTCAATCATGCGGTACACGGGGCCGGTGAACTCTCCCCAGACCAGGTGCCACACCCCCTCGTACCAGGTGATATGGTCCAAAAACCGAGAGGTGGTTATGACCATCGACCATTCCTCCCAGCAGTCCCGAGGGCTAGGGTCCCACGGGTAAGGGTAGTGCACTATGAACTCAAGGGGATCGCTACCTTCTAAAGGCTCTATGGGGTAAAAGCCATAAGTAGCCTGGATCTCATCCATAACAGGGCAAGAAACAAAAGGGGTCGACGGAGCTACAGGAGTATCGGGGTTGACGGGAGTTTCAGGAGTATCTGGGCTGACGGGAGCTACAGGATCATACCAGGTGCGTATGGGTCTTCACCCTCCATCATCTGTATGTACACGTCGTAATCCATGCCTTCACAAACATACTCCGGTGAACTTTCGGAATTCACCAGGCTACAGGAACTGACACTAGATTGCATCTGTTAGGAACACAGTGAAGTGCAGTTAGCGCGACGGCTAAGTAAGGATATCCATGGGTTATTCAAAACTAAATAAAGGTTTTGTAAAATTGTTACATGGAAACCCTATACCTTACTCATCGGCAGAGATTCTACCTGCAACAGTTATAAATAGCAACTTGCACACACAATAGGCAAAATTCAATACCATCCCGAACCATTTCCCTCTTGACGAGGTCATTTAATAATCATTTACTTACCCAAAGAACGTATTGTTAAACATTTAAGCATACTAGTAAGTAATGGAAAAAAACAAATTCCACATTCTGCTCTTAATCGTTTTACTTAAAAGAAATCTTTCCCTCACAAGGAAATTCTCATCACTTTTCACTTTTCAAAGAGAGAGATCACACGCAACCTTTTAGTACTTAAATACTTGTCACATCTCTCTTTCCCGTAGCTACGGCGTAACTACATTCATATTTCAAATTTTCATTTGGTCCTAGATAGAAAGTGCGAGGCCTCTGGAGTTCTTTCTCCACTTTTGACCACTTGGATCGTTGAACTCGGGTTTAGTGGTTATCGCCCGGTCTAATACTGATCCCTTGGACTTATAGGAGCGTTGGAATGAAATCCTAGCTAGCCTCACTAGGTTCATAAGAACGACACCTACCCGAACATAGAGTGACTATACTTAAGTGTGCACACCCCCGTAGGAGTACCTTTTCCTTCCGGGTGATATAGTACTCGGCGAATAGACTTCGCCCACAGTATGAATGATCATACACATAACCATCATGCGGGAAAGGCACTTTAAGCCCATCTTTATCCCGTAGGTTAACAAGGTCCTTCACCACTTTTACTAGAACTAAGGTTTGAAAAGCATTTTTCTACCTTTTCCTTTTCTTGCATCAAAAATATTTTGGACGTACTTAGGTCAATCCCAATATTCGGAAATTGATTTCCCCTTTAACCAACTCCAGAAATTTCCTTTTCTTTTCCATAACATTTGGATAGTACACTACTAACCTTTCACAATGGCAATTCAAGTGTAACTATCATACGATTTCGACACCACATTTTTCACATAGGTATCATACTTGACACATACATCTCAATGCATATAACATATACACTTCCCAACCTTAACATGGGCATAACACAGAAAATACATTTATTCTTTACATGCACATAATACCACCTCCTTATAATATTTATAGGTTCACACATATGTAACACTACCTACATAACACATGTGCCTAACTACGTAGCATTACACTTCTTACTAACAACATATATATTTACGGTTTATAGGTACCATATGCTTATACTCCAATTGTGTCATTTATATCATTTATATATACATATATATATTCGGCACACACACACACACGCCTATATATATATATACACGTACACACCCACACCCACATACATATACACACACGTCACATTTATATATATATACACATGAATACATAATTGCCCTTCCTCATAGCATGTGTATTCCTATCATATCATTACTATACCATCAAGACATAATCTTCTCATCACATAGATTTTCATGTTCACAAGTTAACAATAATCCATAACCTAGCTATCAATGATCTAGTTTCAAACAACCTCAACCAATTAAAGGGATTCCTTACCTCAACCGGGTTACTAGTCTCGTAGAAGATTCTTGGAGTTGATTTCCCCCAATTTCACCTTAAGAAATCTTAACTTAGATTCATGTTCTAGGAGAGAAAATAAAGCTATTTACTGAATAAAATTGAAATTTTACCGAAAAGCTTGAGACTTGTGTAGAAAGTTTGGCTATGTGAAGCTCTGATGGAGAATGAAGATGATCTTACTCTCTCTCTTCTCCTTGAATTTTCGGCCAAATGAAGGAAAATGGCGAAAAAAATGACTTTATAAGCTTAAACCCACTTGGTTGACTAGTCTCCATAATATGTGGTAATTAATTGTGACAAGTGTCACTCACTTATGGTTTGCTCTTGAAAAAAATATCTTAGCTTAGACTGATCGGGATTAAATCAGATGAGTTCTCGGTAGAAACTAATTAAACTCAAATAATTTTCAAAACCAAAAATTTATCCCAGACTGAAACTTAAAATTGAGCTAGGTTCGGTACACCGCGAAATTTCGCGATGTACGATCAAAAATAATTTTTTGCTGCTATGGGCTAATTTAATTAAATAGGAAATTCAAGAATAATAGTACGGTGTTTAATAATCCATTTCCTAGGAAATCCGAGCTCAAAATTCATCCTTAAAAATTTTACGGTTCGTGACCGGTACGTACGATCGCAGCTTATTACTAACTGTCCTTACTTATAATAATTTCTTTGAGGTATCGGGAGATCATCTCATGAATGCTATAGCCTAAAGAAATATTTTTCGAACCTTAATCTTCTTACTGGAATAGGTGAGGGGTTACAGATCTTCGTGAGCAGCTCAACAACAACCACGTGGGAGATCGCTGCGAGGGTGATCATTGCAGCTAGATCAACAACAATCATCGCTGAGAAGGCGATCTCCGTAGCCAACTCAACAACAACCTCGGTGGGGGCCACGCTCACCTCCTAGTGAATGCTGCTCCTATACAAGCCGTGGACTTCCAAGCAGCAACGCAGGTCATCCAACAAGCGACGGCGACGATGGCCCAGCTAGTAGCAGGAATGCAAGGCCAGGCTTTACCACCGCTACTGCCTCTCCCGGAGGTGGAAGTGCAATCTCCAAGACGAGAAAGAACTCAACGATAGGACGACGATTCTCAGCCAAGGCCGGCAGCTTCCAGATCTATCCGGGAGCGCCCTACAGCTTCCAGATCTGTTCGGGATCAACTGGGGGTACAAGGATCCTCCAATAGAGGCCCACGTCAATAAGGAAGCAGGACGGTAACTAGACGACCACCAGGAGAAGGCGTGGGCGAATCTGGTGAACCGGTTCCGCGTCACTCCACTAGACACAGAACACCGTAGGAAGACTTGGTTGAGAAACTCAAAGGAAAATATATGACTTAGAGAGGAAAGTTGAAGCAAGAGAACACTCACCAGAACCGGAGGTAAGAATGGCTGCCCCATTCTCTCCGGACATAATGGAAGTACCTCTCCCAAAGGATTTCCGGTTACCCACCATCAAAGCCTACACCGGGACTTCGGACCCGCGTGCCCATATGACCAGATACAAAGCAGCCATGGTAATGATAGGAGACAGCGATGCCATCATGTGCAAAGCGTTCTTGTCTACTTTGGACGGAACGACGCAGGATTGGTTCAATACAATCCCATATGGATCGATCCAGACCTTTGCAGAACTGTCCAAGAACTTCTTAACATATTTCTCTGGAAATATACAACATAAAAAGCCATTCTCGCATCTCTGTGGAGTAAAGCAAGTTAGGGGGGAAAGCCTGCGAAACTTTTTAAGCAAATGGAAAAAATAAGTTAATAATGTGTATGACTTCGATTTAAAGGCAACAATCCTCATCTTCATTCAAGCATTGAGGTCAGCCGATTTCCACAAACAGCTGAACGCCTACCACCCACGCTCCTATGAGGACAGCCAACCGGTACGTTGATGCAGAAGAGGCTGACAGGAAAAAGAAACATGAGGAGGAAGGTAGAAGGGGTGGGCGACCTGATAAAGTTGGTCCGTCCAACTAGGCACCACGACCAAACCAACCACCCGGATAGAAGGGAAGGGATGAGTGACTTTGTCTCATCCCACTACAACATCTGACACCACTAACTCACCCGGTTAGTGTAATCCTAAATCAATCTGAGGAAATGGGGATCGTGCAATTTCCGCTAGAATGCATGAAAGTCTCTCCAAACGTGGATCAATCCAAGTACTGTTGATTTCATAGGCAGGTGGGCCACGATACTGATGAATGCAACGTGTTAAAGCGCCAGATCGAAGAGCTCATCCAGAGGGGCTATTTCAAACAATTTGCCAGCAACAACCACGCAACCCACCCAAGAACGTCTGGAAGAAGGATTATAGCTCCAAACCATCATTCTTGAATACCAGGAAAAGGGAGCATGACCAACTGATGGAGCGAGAGGAAGCTGAAAAAGAAGCAGAGGAGCCGAGACAACATAAGAAACAAACCATACACTTCATTTATGGAGGCGTCGTTGGAGGAGACACACAAGCCGAGAGGAAAAAATGGAGCCGACAGTTATACGTAGGAGAGGTGGTAAGCCTCCAAGAGGAAAAAAGCAGAAGCGGGAAGCCATCACCTTCTCTGATGATGACCTCCCGGAAGGACCATTGTAATACCCCGTATTTTCCTAACATTATTATTTTATCCTAAGGCGTTGACATTCATAAGTTATGATCTTCAGATATTTCAAAAGAATTTTTATAAGTGAGTATAGTTGTTATTAAGCTGCGATTTACGTACCGGTCACGAACCGTAATAATTTTAGGAGCTGGTATTCGGACCCAATTATCCTAGGAAATGAATTATTAGACACCATACTATTATTCTTGAATTTCCTATTTAATTAAATTAACCCATAGCAGCAAAAATTTGTTTTTGATCGTACATCGCGAAATTTCGCGGTGTACTGAACCTAGCCTAATTTTAAGTTTCAGTCTGGAGTAAATTTTTGGTTTCGAAAATTATTTGAATTAAATTAGTTTCTACCGAGAATTCATTTGTTTTAATCCCGAACAGTCCAAAAGAAGATATTTTCCCTTACCCACCACAAGATTGTGACAAGTGTCACATTAATGACCATGTGGATATATATTAATTAAGATGAGTTGGATAAGTCTTGCAAGGGATAAGCTTAGTCTCCAAGTCTTATAAGGGATAATATATAAGTTTGCATTTTATTTTCCCTCATTTCTTCCTCTCTTGTGACCGAAATAGTGAGGGAAAGAGAGAGAAAATAGATCTCATTTTCATCTTCATTCTTCCTTGAGTTCAAAGAGCTTCCATAGCCAATTTCTTCGTCAAGATCATCACCTATTCGGTAAATTTCAATTTTAATCGGTTCAAAAGCTTTGTTTTCTTCCCTAGAACCTAACTAGAAGTTAAGAATTCCTAAATTATTGTTATGGTGGTATATTTTGCCTAGGGATTTTGGTGAAAGAATTAAGTGTTGATGAGAGTTTTGATCTTCAAGGGTAAGATTTCATGTTCACTAAAATTATTATTTACCCCATATATATGTATATTTATATATGGTATGCTATGATAACAAAACTACGTGTTTTACAAAATTATGTGCATAAGAATGTTCATGTGATCACAAGTTCATTGCATAATATGTGTGGATTCCCGAATTATCGAGAATGGATTTTTACGGGTCAAACCCGTGTGTTGAGTAAATGCTTGGCTTGGAATTTTAGTATATGTACATTCCTATGAAGAATGATGTATTCTTATGGAGTGAATTATTGTGGAGAAAAATGTGTTTTGAGAAATTATATATTTTTGAAGAAGATATTTATCATGAGGAAATGATATATTTTGGAAATTATATGTACATATTTAGTCTTGGAGGATAAGAATACTTGCTGCCGGGGTGAGCCGGAAATCTCACAAACCTTTTTTGGAAAATATATGAGAATCTTGGGCTGTGGTCCAGATTATTATGAGCACTAGAGCTGCGGTTCTATTTGCTATTGAGATGAGAATCTAGGGCTGCGGTCCTATTGGTGGAGTATTGTTTTTTTTTATTGGTATCTAATCCTCCTTGACAAATATGTTATTTTGGAAAATGATATCTCCACATGTATTTTGGGAAAATATTTTATGAAGATTATGAGACAAATGATATATATATATATATATGGTTTTGGAAAGAATATGATTGTTGAAAATCATAAAACCCAAGCCTATATTTTACGGGGTGAAATGGAACTTACTTAGCTTATGCTAATTTTGGGATATACACCCCTTTGTTTTTGTGTTAAAATGATTTTGCAGGTGAACATGAATAGGATGGAAGAATAGACACCCTGGAAGATTTATTATTTTGAGGAATACCCAGTTGTATTAAGTTGGATGTTGATGTGGTTGTTTGATGTTGTAAGTTTAGCCTTAACGTTTGGGTATAGGAGAGATACCTAAGCGTGGCGGTAACACCCAGTTTTCTGCTGGTTAGATGCTTCCGCAATGTATTATTAAGGATTTTGAAATAAATCCAAGATGTGAAAATTGGGGTGTTACAACCATTGCCTCACCGAGACGCATTGGTGATCAAGATGGACATCAATGACATCATCGTTCATCGCATACTCGTAGACACCGGAAGCTCAGTCAACGTGATGCATTATGATGCCTTCACTAAATTGGGGTTACCCAGAAATCAGCTCAAAGAGGTATGGACTATGCTTTTTGGTTTTACTGGGGATTCAATAGAAACGGAGGTATCTGTGATATTGCCAGTAGAGATAGGCACGCGCCTCAACATATGCAAGACGAACATGGAGTTCATCGTGGTAAGACTCACATGTGCTCATAACATCATACGGGGGAGGCTGGCTTTGGAGGAGATCAATGCGATAATTTCGATGGAGCACCTGTGTATAAAAGTTCCCACGCGAACGGGATAAGAGTCGTGAGAGGGGACCAAAGAGCAGCCCGCAGCTGTTACGTTAAAGCATGTAAGAAAATTGGACAGAAAGATCTGCAGGTCCACACCATTGCAGAAAAAGTGCCAAAGGAAGAGGAGGCCTGGCCCCGTGCTGAGCCTGCATATGAAACATAAGATGTGGTGATTGATCCCGCACGAACAGATAGAGTTGTAAAGATTGGCACCGGTTTGGCACTAGAGCTAAAAGCCCAGATAGTCGAGGTCATCCAACAGTTTAAAGAAGTCTTTGCATGGGGTCCAGAACATAATCCAGGTATTGATAAGTGCATCATAACTCATAAATTTGCTGTGGAACCCAACAAGAAACCAGTGCAGCAAAGGAAGAGATACATGTCGGCAGAGCGAAGGGACTTTGTGAAAAAGGAGGTGGTCGCGTTATCGCATGCTGGGCATGTCATGGAGATTTATTATCGCTAGTGGTTGAGCAACATAGTCTTGGCCCCAAAAGGATCCACCTGGAGAATGTGTGTAGACTATACAGATCTTAATCGAGCCTGCCCTATGGACCGGTTTCCACTGCCAAACACAGATCAACTGGTGGACGAAACGGCAGGATGCGAATTGATGAGCTTCATGGATGCCTTCCGAGGGTACCATCAGATATCTATGCATGAGGAAGATGTTGAGAAGACTGCATTCACCACCCAGAAGGCGTATTTTGCTACTTGGTCATGCCATTCGGCCTAAAAAATGCAGGCGCCACTTACACTCGGATTGTAGCCAAATTGGTTGGAAAGGTGCTGGGACGGAACATGGAGGCATACGTGGACGACATGATTGTGACACCCCAACTTTTCACAAGCCGAGATAGCTAAACTTTAACACAAAAGCTGCCTATCTCAACTATCAAACATAACATAGCGGAAGCAATTTATAACCTAAGGGGTATCATGCCACATCTAGGTAAGAAAAACACGGCCTAGATGCACAGGCTAACCAAGAACTGAACCAAATAATATATAAATCCTCAAAAACATCGTCAAAACAACCAAAATCTAAACAAGAGTATGTAGAATCTCAACATCGGCACACATGCCCAAAACATAAAGTCTAAACATCATAAACTAGTCTAAGCCGCCTCATAAAGATAAGCTCTAACGCGCTCTCGCTTAGACTTATTACATACCTGGAAAACATGTAAGAAACCGTTAGCAAAAGACTGCTAAGCAACCACCATTCACACTAGCAAGGACATACATATATATATATAGTAAGTTTGCAAATAGGTTTACGCACCCATATAGAATATACACACCAACGAACTGTTCAGTATTTAAAATCGGATACTCAACAACAACACGCTGAATAAAGGATAAACCAAGACTTTCTAACAATACCAATATCCAATCAAATTGCACAAGACAACAAGTCTATAACAAAATATCGACCGAATCAAGAATTCAATAGAATACTCATAAGAAACAACCAAACCAGGATATATCCAAGAATAACCAATAACCAATGAGATACGATACAACTCAAGAATCAAGTAAGAGACCAAACAGACCTCAACCTAAGGATAAGCACCAACCCTTACCCTCCAACCAGCATACTATTCCTCATACCAATCATCAAACCCAAACTCAGTTCACAGAGGCATATAATGCCCAAATCATAGAGGCAAATGGTGCCCAAATACACAGAGGCAAATGGTGCCCAAATACATAGAGGCAAATGGTGCCCAAATACACAGAGGCAAGTAGTGCGCAAATACACAAAGGCAAATGGTGCCCAAATACATAGAGGCAAGTAGTGCCCAAATACACAAAGGCAAATGGTGCCCAAATACACAGAGGCCAGTCATGCCCATGATTGATTCACCCTCAAACACCCCAAAGATACTCAAAGATCCACCATCCACATCCAACCTCAGACTCAACCCAAGAACAACCACTCAAAGTATTCATCTCAGATTATGAACACAACCAACTCCCAGGGAATATAATCAAGGATTCAACTAACCAAGAGACTCGAATAATGAACCAAGATATGTGAATAATTACTCCAAAAACATGGTAAAATACTCAGCAAAATACTCCAACAACATTCAGAAACAATGGTGAAACAACCAAACCAAAAGATCACAAAACGGTTTACTGGATTCAGAATTCCATCAGAACTGGCGGAACACCCGAACGGAACACGCCCCTCCGCCACCTCCTTTCGTAAGAAGGGAACGGAACACGTCGGCAGAGCACCCCCTTCCGCCAACCCTCACCGCCGTCCACTTGCGGAAGCCTCCAGCGGGACACATTAAACCGCTTCTAATGGATTAAATTATAATATCTACATGATATTGAGGCGATTCGCTCTCATGCTCAATGCCATGTACTTCGTGCCTGCAAAATAACTAAAGATGGGAAAACAATGTCAGCACGACGGCTGGTAAGACTTACTCCACCCCGTAAAACATTTTTGCACATAGCACCTTTGAGCACATAGGAGCATATAATTTCACATTAATCCCTTAAACATTTTATTATCATCAATACGAATAAACTTTATCCAATTAGCAAATATACCCACAAAATTCCTAGGAGATCAAGGCTTGCCTATCCGTAATCCAAAAACATTCAACCACTCTATCCTCAACATTTCATATAATCATTTCCTCAAGACATTTCATAATACCATCAATAGTCAAAAGAATTTATTCACTCATAAAATATCCACCAAAAATAGAGTAATAAATTCCTTAAAAACAATCACCAAAAAGAGAATTTCAATCTCTCAATTAATTACCAAAGAGAGAATTCCAATCTCTCTAAAAAACAACTAAATAGAGAGTTGTAATACCCTCTTTTTGGTGCCCAAATACGCTGCGATCGTACGTACCGGTCACGAACCGTAAAATTTTTGGAAGCTTGTGTTCGGACCCGTTTGTCATAGGAAATGAATTATTAGACACCATACTATTATTCTTGAATTTCCTATTTAATTAAATCAGCTCATAGTAGCGAAAATTTATTTTGATCGTACATCGCTAAATTTCGCGGTGTACCGAACTTAGCCCAATTTTGAGGTTTAGTTTGAGATAAAATTTTTGGTTTCAAAATTTTTGGATTTAAATTATTTTCTACTGAGAATTCATCTGTTTCAATCCCGGTCAGTATAAGCTAAGATATTTATTCTACTTACCACTAGAAAGTGACACATGTCACTAATTTTCACCATGTATTATTATTATATTATTTTAGAGTTGATATAACTAGCTTAAGTCTTCAATTTTATCCATTTTCCCCTCAAAAATTTGAAATTTCCAAGAGGAAAACAAGAGAGAATATTTCATCTTCATTCTTGAGTTCAAGCTTCAACAACTAGGGTTTTCCATATCAAGATCATCTTTGTTCGGTAAATTTCTATTTTAATCGGTTCAAAAGTTTTGTCCTCCGTCCTAGATCTTGAATCCAAGTATAGTTTTCTTAAAATATGTGGTTATGATGTTATATACTTCCTAGGATTTGTAGGAAAATTTTGAGGTAAGAAAATCCTATTTTACTGATTATTTTAGTATAGTTAGTGTTCTCAAGGATCTAATATTATGTATGTTGTGGATAATTTATGGATTGTGTAGAAGAACCAAAGGAAGTGGAAGAGTGAGCATCTAGAGGAAGTTAGTAACATTTTCAAGAAGATAAGGTAATCTTTATGTCCACCAAAACCTTTTTCCACCATGATATTCATGAATTTCTTGATAAAGTATGGATATAAAGATTTTAGTAGATGAAATTTGGTGTGATTGTGGTATAGCAAGAGTATATGTGTAGATATGGGTATGATATGTTGTGGTGAATATATGAAGAAGACTTGTATAAATATGTAGAATCTTATATATATACATATATACGTGTAATATTATTATTACACTTGTGAAAATATTGACAAGAAACTAAGACAGATTTCTGGCTGTAACTTCCGAGAATTTCTGGGAAAAATCGGTAAAGTATTTTGATCCAATATTTTTTTATACATGTAGTTTTATAAGTGTAGAACCTACATATAAAATTTCATAATTTTTGGAGTAGTATAAGTATGGTTTCCGAATTATTTTCCAAAACTGGTCCAGAGAGAAGAAAATTCCGGACAGCACACTGCCAAGGGCAAAAATGGAATTTTCTGTGTTAATTCGTGAACCAAAATGACCAAAACTTTTTATGGACATCAAGTACTATGAGTTAGGGTTCTACCATAAAAATTTCAAGTGAAAAAGAGTTCGGGAACTATCTTTACCGGCTCAATCTTTCAGACTGCGCCAAGCTGAAATTTTCTTATAAGGAGGTGGTATTATGTATATGAAACCTATGTATATACGTGTAGTATATATATTTATGTGTGTAGTATATATATATATATATACACGTGTGATGTGTGTGTGTTTAAACTATATATATATATGTACATATATGAGTATATATGTATAATTAAATAAAGGTTGTATCTCTGTATATATGTGCGGTATGTGTACTTTATGTGAGTATGCATAAATGTGGAAAATGTTATGTTAAATGCATATATACATATGTGTAGTGTGATGATGGGAAATGTGTTGAGCAAAATGTTTTGAGAGACAACACCATACACGAAGGTAGGTTTATACTATTTAAAGTGTGTTATGTGAGAAAGTAAAGAATGAGATAAAATGAAATTATGGTGTGAGGTTGGAGACTATTCCTTTTAACATTCACAATGGATTCACAAACATTGGGCCCTGAAGTGATTGGTGTTAACCACGTTGAGTAACCTTGTAGAAACAGATCCAGGGTTACTAGAGCTAGTGACTAACCTGCGGGCTTGGAATCCCGACAAGGGGTGTGCACACTAAAGGTCCTAGATCTGCTTCCCCTAGTTGGAATAACTAGGTTGTGGTGAGGTGGTGGAAACGAGAAGGAAATTGTGGTGTTAATCGGAATATCTTTAACGTTATTATGGTAAAACCTGGTTATTTCTATTTAAATGTTTATATGATTATGAGTACGAGTATGAGTATGGGTATGATTATGAGTATGATATTGTGTATACAGGTGGAAATTGTGATTATTGGCACATATTTTCTTTGAAACAATAATGAGGAAATGAATATCTCTTATATGAGAAATCTTGTTGAAAATGGGTTATCATGTGAAATGAATTGTTTTTCGAAAACAAAGAATAAAACTATTTTCCAAAACCATGATTTTACACGGTGGAGTAGGGATTACTTAGCACTATGTGTTAATTCTGTTTTCCAAATGAATTTCAGGTATGGAATAGATCTTGATATCCGAGAGCGATAGAAGAGAAAATGGATCTACTCTTGATGATAGAGATCACTATGGTTTTTGAGTTGTATATTACTGGGATGTAAGGCAGTAATAGTATGTATTAATAAGGATAGTAGATGTAAAGACTACCTTAGCATCTAAGTTGTAATAAACTTAGGTGTGGAGTAGCACCTCTGGATTTTATGCGCTTCCGTTTTGGGAAATTAGTAATTATGATTAATTATGCCTTTTAGTATGATGGAAAATCTGGGGGTGTTACAAGAGTATCCAAAACTGTCACAATAATCACCAAAAGTAAGACTTTCTAATAATAAGTTAACTTTTCAAATGTCTAATAATAGTCATTATATATAGTGTCAAGGAGTAATGAATCCAAATGGAACGTTTCATGCTTCCAAACCAATACCAAACCAGCCGGACGAATTAACGAACCGGTGGCCAAAACCAAATTCAAACCAACCGGACAACTCTATGAACCGGTGGCCAAAACCAAATAGAGAGAACTCAACTCTCACAATAATAATAGTAACCAAAAAGGAGAGTTTAAAACATCCAAGTATCACCATCCTCGGTGACAAAATATATACATAACCAAATCCTTCAAATTTCACATCTTACATCAAAAGTCATTACACCCAAGCACTCATATAACTTTATACCTATATCTATGACCTTTGTACTCATTAAACCAATTGGAAGTTCAGATTACCAATTCTCACCAACTTACCATGACAAAATGAATACTTTTATTTCCTTCAATGAAAAATTTACCAAATTCACAACTTCACCATAATTCATTATTTCTCCATAAATCCATAAATTCCCATAATTCGTAGCTTCACAGACTACCAAATCTCATAATTCCATCACATATTCCATACTTTTAATTTATATACCCTAATTCACAATTTAAATAATTTCATAATCTCACGTAATGTATTACAATATTCACATAATATCACAAATCTATCTCTCTCTCTCTCTCTCTCTCTCACACACACATATATATCCATAATTCACTACAACTATCATAATTCATATAAATCCATAAAAATCAAATTGTACACCATAAATCATACAGTAAACCAATAATCATATACTCACATAATTGTCATATAATTATTCCATAATAAATCTTGCACATATTCACGTAATAAATAATTTTGACTTGGGGTAAAATAATTTTAGCTTGACATAAATCTTATCTAAAAGCCAACACTCCAAAATATGCTCATAATTGGATTTGAACTGGCAATCTTCTAAGCATTAGCACACACTCAACCATGAGCACCTTTGATAAAAAAATTGTGTAAATTAATCAAAGCTTTATTTACACCCATTATTATTATTATTATTATTATTATTATTATTATTATTATTATTATTAATTGACAGTACTGTGAACAATACCATCGCCACCATTTCTATTCATCATCACCATCAAAGACACCACCGCCTGTCACGCCATCGGAGAGGGAGAGGACGGCCATCACCGTCGGCCACTATCAACGTCAACAACAACACCTACACCACTGCTACGTCGGAGAAGGGAGGACACCACGCCTCGCCGTGGACTTCAACAAGCCAAGCCGCCACCACGCCGACCTGCAGCTGCCGTCCGCCGCTGTTCACGCTTGGACGGAGAAGAGAAGCACTGCCGGAGTACCATGCTGCCTGCTCTCTCTCTCTCTCTCTCTATATATATATATATATATATATATATATATATATATCTCCACGTCGGATATGAAGAAAAGAAGAAGGTGAAGATGGAGATTGAGCAGGTATGAAGATCACGTGAAGAAAGATGAAAACAATTCTGTAGGTAAGGTTCCTCTCTCTCTATATCTCAACGTGCGTGGGTGTGTATAGAGGAGAATAAGGAATTAGAGAAGAAAAGAAAATCAAGGTTGATGGAAGAAATTAAGTTGATGATGTTGAAAGGAAGATATGTTATATTCATTCATATATGAAAAAGAGATGGCGTAAAACTGATCTTAAGGGAATGATAAATTCATAATAGAATGATGATGTGAATAGGAGGATTAGAAAATATATATATGGATAGATATTATAAAATCCTGTATATATATGTAAGAATTGAATGTATATAGTTTATCATATAGACATAACATATGTAACGTAGAATCAGCATACAATTATATTGGCCTATTATGCTTATAATTAGGGAAATTGAAATTTCATATAAATAATACGTTTGAATAGTTAAGAATAAAAATGTATAGGCCGTAAGTAAACTATTATTACTACTTTATATATGTGTGCATAACACATGTATACTTATACATATATTTATTTATATATTAAAACTAATCAACAAAATTATTATGAAATCATAATATATATATTATACGATGTAAAAGAAACATTGCCAAGTTAATAGTATATGAATGGTGTATTACCATAATTAAGATAAATAATTACTATCCTATAATCATGATTAGGATAACTATATTACAATAATAATATTGATAATGTGTATAGGAAATGGGTATACAGTTCAAATAGGTAGGTAATTAGAATAAAATAATATTTATAAAATAATTCTGAAAATACTTTTGGGTCAAATAATTTGATAAAATAATAGCATAGTAAATTTTGAAAGTAGGAGGTTCAAAATAATATTAATGAATATAATACTAATAAAATTTACAGATGTTACATCAACTTTCCGAAAAAGGGGTTTAAATAGGCAACACGAAGCCAAAAATCTCGAAATGGCCCCTGTGGCCAGACCAAGCCAGCACCACGCGTGGTTGGGGGCGTGGATAGCTACTGGAATTGATCCACGCCACCCACACGCGTGTTGGCTATGTGGATGGTTACTATTTGGTGGTTTCCTTGCTTTTTGCTCTGTTTTAGCCTTGAATCCCTTTTCAATCTGCGGAAACAACTTCAAAACTTCTTCTAAAAATTGTGTTAGAGGTTTTTGATCACATCTGAGTTTAAAATGCACGAGATTGTTATAAACGGGTGGCAAAACTTCCTATTATATCCTACTTTTGACCCTTAATTTATACTATTCTTGGTGTTTATCAAAACTTAATTTGATTATGATAATTCATGTTATCATAAAAAAAAAATTACTCTTGTAAGATGACACATATTACTTGCGAAGTATAAGAAAGCAATGTGTAACACAGTACAACAACAATTGGTCACTGAATTGGCAATAAGTGCACCCCCACCATACCATGTATGTGGTGATCATATCAAGGCAACTATAGACTAATCATGACAATGAATTCAAGGACATGCCATCTTTTCCTAGAATATGTATTATCATAAAAATCAAAAGATATATGATAGAATTACCATTAGTCCTTTAAGAATCTATGCACACATCCAGGTATATATATATATATATATATATATATATATATATATATATATAT
>NC_044925.1:14167152-14181250 GCF_003576645.1 Ipomoea triloba
TATATATATATATATATATATATATATATATATATATATATATATATATATATATATATATATATATATATATATATATATATATATATATATATATATATATATATATATATATAATATCACAATGAGCCACACTCATAAAATATTAATATATCTCTTGAAAGCATTAAAAGAAAGGAGTATGGATATGTATCTGATTATGAGAATTTCGTGCAACAATACAACGGAGACAGTCTGAATTCCTCAGTACAAAATAATTATTACATAATAGTAATAATGATATAATCATTTCTATCGTAACTGAATTCAATAACAATAATGAAAAAACATAATATCATCATTATTACCACATAAATATTTGATAAGCAATGTCAATAGAGATTCTAAAAGTATGCATTTCATATTATAATCAAAAGTATTATGGCAAGACTTAGAAAAAAATGTAATTTCTAATTTGCCACTAAAATCGGGCCAATGAAAAACATTGCGATAAATATATCACAAAAATTAACCCATAAAAATAATGGTCCAAAATAGGCCATAAAGAAAAAATTATTTTTGAATTGCTAAATAAATTCTCCAAAAATTTATATGCAAAATAAATAGTTTAGAGATAAGAGGAAATTCAAGCTATCCAAAGAGATTACCACATATTTATCAAAACAAATATTTACGCTTTATAAAAAAACACACAATCATATTGATAAAATATATGGTAAAAAAAGGATTTAATTTAATGAGTGGTGTACCTTGTTCAGCCCTAGCGCCTGTGCGATAAGCAAACAGATCTGTGCAGCACCAACGTTCCCGAGGGTGCTTTCTCCGCCGGATACCATTATTTGAATTGAATTTAAAAATATGACAAAAAAAACTGGACCTAAATGGGGAAACACGGGCGTGGATTACTAATAGTAGCTTTAAATCAAAACTGATTGTTATGGACGTAGCTTTAGATTATTAATAGTAGCTTTTCAATCATTATTAATCATCCAATGATTATTAGCTTTACATGATTACTCTAACTTTTCAATCATTATTAACCATCCAATGATTATTAGCAAATGATTATTAGTTTTTAATGTTAAAAAAATTATTAGTTATTAATATTAATAATGAATAGTTATTAATAATTAATTGATGATTAGTTAGTAATGATTAATTATTTGTCATATTAAGAATTTGTAATTATATTGTTGGAAATAATTCTCGAAAAACCCAAGAAAATGGAGCAAATAGAAAATTCATAATAAACAAATAATTCCAGGAATTTAAACCTACACAAAGGTTAGATAAACCTGAACAACTCGGGGACGAAGATGGACGAATTTGGGGTAGTTGTAAGCACGAGTCGAGTTGCCACTGTCCTTAAAACCTTATTTACCGCCTCCCGGGGTGCTGGAGCGTTGCGGTCTAGGTTTCCCAGGATAAAACATACTAAAACCCTGCATTTGAGCACACAAACTTGGAATCGGACGAACGAGAACGTGGGATGAACACAGGTGGCTAAAAAAAAGGAGGAACAGAGTTTCGAGGTGGAAAATAGATTTTCTTGCTTGTGTAAATCTGCTGCTCAACCTGGTAATTTATAGTTGAGGAAGAGATAAAATAGCATTGAATAATGGCATTCATTCTCCATTTGTAACCTCCACCCACTAAGCACATATTTACTTCCCACTAACAGTCCATTAATGGCAGGAGTCAATCAAATTAATTCTACAATGCCAAAGGTCATTCTCATGAACGGTCACAGTGGTAGTTAAATGTCGCTGCAGGAGGTCACTACGAGTTACCTTAGAAGCCACGAGACATCACTCGTGATAGAGGTTCGGAAGACGTTAGCGCCTGCGAAAGGTCCACAAGATCGGCTTCATTCGAGAGATCGCATCTCTCGGGCGTAACTAGCCTAATGGCATTCATTCTCCATTTGTAACCTCCACCCACTAAGCACATATTTACTTCTCACTAGCAGTCCATTAATAAGAAATAATGGCAGGAGTTAATCAAATTAATTCCTCAATGACAAAGGTCATTCTTATGAACGGTCACATTGGTAGTGAAACGTCGCTGCGGGAGGTCACTACGAATTACCCTGGAAGCCACGAGACATCACTCGTGATAGAGGTTCGCAAGACGTTAGCGCTTGCGAAAGGTCCGCAAGACCGGCTTCGCCCATTAGGTAAGATTTATGTCTATGTTAGCGCTTGCGAAAGGTCCGCAAATCTTCCTTCCAAATCAATGTGGGACAAAAGGCTTACTCAAAGCTTTTTCAACACAAATTCCATCTCAAATGGGTCTACTTTGAGAATCAATTTCTCATTCACCCATTATCCATTTTGAGCGTATAATATATCGATCTCTTCGTCTCACTACGAAGAATTCGAATCCACTTTCACCCGACCCAAATCGGATGTGGACCCTTGATAAGCACCAAGAATAGCACTTATTAGGGGTCTTTATTAGATTAAAAGCGCATCGTTTTGACATCCAATTACAACAATTGCATGCAGTTCAGCTCAAATGCGATCAATTTCTTCTAACAACATTTCTAGAAAGAGTTTTGAAGTATTTTACAGTTGGAGAGGGATTTGAAGCTAAAATAGAGCAAAAGACAAACAAACCGAAATGCAGTAGCGTCCCACGCAGCCTCACACGCGTGTGGCTAGGCGTGGAATCATTCCAGAGAGCCACCACGCCACTCACACGCTTGTGAGCAAGCGTGGTCGAGCCAATAGCTAGTTTGGGAAATTTGTTCCTTTTCTTTGTCACCTATATAAATCTCTTTTGCCCTAAACCTAAGGACAACTAGGAGTAGATCAGAAAATTGATAGAATAGGGTAGATAGATCTAGAGGGTTTTCTCCCCTCTTGGGGAAAATTCCTTCCTTTCATAGTTTAGAATAGATCAAGGGCAAGAATGAAGATTGGGATTCAAAATCAAGGTTGTAAGATCCCCTTTTTCAAGGGGTGGTAACCATTCTTTTCAATTACTAATTCAATACTTGTTTCTTTGAATTTTCCCTTCTTGTTCTTGTTTCTTAGCATGCTAGAGTAGATTAGACAAGGAATTGGTGGCCCCATGGTAGATCTATGTGGATGTTTAATATTATTGCTTTGATTTGTGAATTGCTTGCTTGTTGGATGTTGAACTTGTGTGGATGATGTTCTTCAAGTTTTGTGCCTTTTGTGGCCACATTAGGTAGCAAACCCAAAGGAAGTGAGTGTGTGCGCGATAGCGGCCACCCACGAGTCTCACTCACCCACATCTCCGCTCTTAGTCCGAAAGGACAATATCCGAGAGGAGTGGTAGACAAAGTGTTCGATGAAATGCCCCAACCGAATGAGGATGTGGGAGTCCAAGGTGTGACGCCACTTGGTAGTGTGCCATGAACTCCCTAGTCTATTCCACGACTTGCACTCGCAAAACCAATCAAAGATAAACCACATGGAAAAGCCTAAAGCCCCAATCTCCACTTTACTTTTCTTTATTTTACACAACCTTTATCAACCTTACCCTCTTACCAATGAATCCAACCCATAGCCATTCCCGTAACTCTTTTCCTTCAACCTCTTAGATGCCAACACACCAATTCGATTCCCATTCGTCATGTAACACCCCAATTTTCAACTCTTACATTTATTACAAAATCCGTAATAAAACGCTGCGGAAGCTTACATCATATCAACAGAAAACCGGGTGCTACCGCCACACCTAGAGTGAATTCTATCACCTCTTTGACAAACTCCACTCTAAGTGCACAGGCTAAACTTACAACATTAATAACAATCCCTGTCTACATCAAAGAGTAGACCTCAACCTGTACTTCCCTTCTATTCCGAGCTCATCGGCTACAGGGGCCCACACTAATCTGCAACTGATAAGAAACACACTGAAGTGCAGTTAGCGCGACGGCTAAGTAAGGAAATCCGATGTCACTCAAAAGTAGACAAAGGTTTGAAAACATAATCATTTGGAAAATAGTATATCGTTCAGTGAATCAAAATCCACTCGTCTCGTAAGACAAAATCATTTCTTTCTCAAAGACGTTACAGAGTAACTCTTTACTCATTTTTAAAACTTCCTTAGTTTCATATAGTAAGAGTGAGGCCTACAACCTCGGGCCATGGCACTCCAGCCCTCCCGTAGGTTCCTCCCTTATCCCAACCCCGGGCTATGGCACTCAAGCCTTCCCGTGGGCACCTCTCCTTATTCCAACATGACGACATAACGGCGAATAGACTTCGCTCTAACAATATAACGACCACTGGGCAAGGGCACTTAAAGCCACCCGTGGGTCAATCAAGGTCCTCCTCACTTACTTTAGAAACTACGGTTTTGAAAACGTTATCCTTCCTTCAGTTTTCTTACAACAAATCATCTCATTTGGACATATTTCACAAATGAGTCCAATACTTGAAATCGGCTACTCCATTAGCCTCTGAAGGATTTTCAAACATCATTTTCTCAAACAATAAGGTTTTGACAACCTTTATATCAAAATAGCATACGTTTTTCAACGTAAGTTTTCATAAACATTTTTGGATACACTTCATATGTCCATCTCACACTTAAAATCAACCAACATCCTTAACTATCGTCCTCAACAACTTCCACTATGATCAACACCATTAGATCATAACTTGAGGATATCGTACATCCAAATATATATAAATTCTAATAGGTAAGGTCATTGCCTAACCATAACCCAAAAACATCCAACAACTACTTTCTCAAGATTCACCATATACAACCTTTATCTCAACATTTCCATATGACAATTTCCTCAATACACATCATAATAATATCTTTACCTCACCTTATCACCATTAACTCACTAACTACCTCACAATTATCATTAACACATCCATAATCATACTAAGCATAATTCAGAAATTTCAGCTTGGCGCAGTCCGAAAGATTGAGCCGGTAAAAATAGTTCCCGAACTCTTTTTCACTTGAAATTTTTATGGTAGAACCCCAACTTATAGTACTTGATGTCCATAAAAAGTTTTGGTCATTTTGATCCACGAATAAACACAGAAAATTCCATTTTTGCCCTTGGCAGTGGGCTGTCCGGAATTCTGTCTCTCCCTGGACCAGTTTTGGGAAAAATTCCGAAAACCATACTTCCACTACTCCGATCATTATGAAATTTTATATGCGGGTTCTACACTTATAGAACTACATGTCTAAAAAAAATTGGATCAAAATACCTTACCAATTTTTCCCAATAAATTTCGGAAGTTACTGCCAGAATCTACCCTGATTTCCTTTCACTATTTTCACAAGTATAAGCTCATATGAACATAAATACAACATATACAAGCATATCCAAGCTATGAACATGTATACAAAAATATTCCCAAAGCTCCAAAAACACCATATTTCAACAAAAATCAATTATCCAAATTCAAGTGACTAATTCCAACTTAAGGGAATTCCTTACCTTGTAAAGGATTTCTAACACCTTAGGAAGCAATTTTGGATCCTTTCCCCAATTTTCACCTTAAAACCTAGGTTCAAAATCAACACCATAACATCATGTATCAAGAAATTAAACATAGATTCATAACCTAGGAAGGATTACAAAGCTTTCTACCGAATAATATCGAAAACTTACCGAATAAATTGGAAGTTTAGAAGGATTTGGCTATGGAACTTTGGAAGAAAAAATGGTGGAAGATGATCACACCTCTCTCTCTCTCTTTTTGGCATTTGGGGAAGAAAAGGGAAAAAAAATTCCTTTTATATTTAATCCCAACTTATGGGATAAGCTTTAGGAAAAAAAATAATAAAATAATAAAATATCTCCACAACATATCAGTTGTGGTCCAAACAGATAAAGTTTCGGTAGAAAATAATCCAGAAAGAATAATTTCCGACACCAAAATTTTATTCCAGTCAAAAGCTCCCAAAATGGGCTAGGTTCAGTACACTGCGAAATTTCGCGGTGTACGATCAGAAATAAATTTCGACCCTTATAGCTCATCCAATTTCAACTTAACTAAGCAGGAAGTTCATACTTAGTCATATATGCCTAATCATCCATTTCCAAAGAAATCCGAGCTGAAAATTCGTCCCCCAAAAATTTTACGGTTCGTGACCGGCACATACGATCGCAGCTTAATAACAACTATACTTACTTATAAAAATTCTTTCGAAATATCTGAAGATCATAACTTAGGAATGTCAACGCCTTAGGATAATGTTAATAAAATACGGGGTATTACACGTCATCCCTGAGAGACACGACACTCGGGGAGTCTTGACTCTTCGTTTTACCACCTTCACATACCCACTCACCCCATACAAACACTCTTCAAAATGGCGCCGTTGCCGGGATGGCAAACGGTTTCGAATAGTGTTGACATCTTAGAAGTAGAATTTTAAGAGTTCTTGAATTGCTTTCTTTTTGTTTATTTTATTTTCTTATTTTTGCTATTTGTTTGAAGAAGTGAGCTTATATTATCTTGAATATCTTGTGCTCACTTGCAACTACTTTTAGTTGCAAAATTATTTGTTGTTGGCTAAGCTATTGTGCAGGAAATTCTCTTTAATCAAACCTTTTGAAGCTTGCCAATAAGTGCTAAAATGAATCCCCATGATTACCCACACCATGGAGGACAATCCTATACAAATCCTTCAATCCAACCATATCACTATTACCCCCATTCCACCTATACTTACCTTCCACCAACATACCACTACCCACATCCATATCATTACCCAATTCCACCAACAAATCAATTACCACTTCCATATCACTATCCAATCCATACACAAAATCATCACCTACAACTTTATGAAACACCACCTCCACAATTCCAAGAAACTTGCCCTTCACAACCACCAAATTCAGAAGAAATTGACTCATTAAGCTCTAAAGACATATCCCAAAACATAGAGAGTAAGCTTGCGCAAATGATGCAACAACTTGATCCAAGCTATACTCCCGAGTCAAATTCATTTCCCAATTCCAAACTAAACACCTACTACCCACCTCCATCACAAAACCACAAAGAAAACAATATTACCTATTCCTTAACATTACCTTCTTACCCATATGACACCCATACCAATCCTTGTGACTATATCCCACCGGTCACTGATGAAATTGAAATTCTAAAAGCAAAAATTGACGAATTCACTAGGATGGCCAAGGAGGATACCGCTAAACTAAAAGCCGAAATCAAGAGCGAACTAAAGGAATATCTAGCTACCCTCCGGGAGAAAGGACTTCCACTAGAAGAGGTTGAAACGAAGATGCTATCCACGATGGAGGAGCTCATGAAAATGAATGAGTCCCGAGCTAACTCCACCATCCTAGGTGACATCCCCACTTTGGAAGCCCATCCAAGGATTGTACAAGAGGTCGAAAACGCGCAAAATGCTAGGGAAGAGGGTAATGTTGAAAAGAAAGTGGATTGTTATGCCCAGGTGCTTGAAGAAGTTCCAATTTTCGAATTGGAAAATCAAAAGGAGGTAGAGATGGAGAGTGAGGATGATGACATTGA
Organism: Ipomoea triloba; assembly: GCF_003576645.1. Taxonomy (NCBI): domain Eukaryota; kingdom Viridiplantae; phylum Streptophyta; class Magnoliopsida; order Solanales; family Convolvulaceae; genus Ipomoea; species Ipomoea triloba. Next base: position 14,174,664 of record NC_044925.1, read on the forward strand.
GCTAGTGTGGGAAGATGAAGAGCCAAAATATGGTAAAATTTTTAATCTTTCTTGTGCTAATTTTCCTGACAATCTTTGTGCTCTTTTTGAAAATAACCTTGTAGATGACTCCTTTTGCCTTAATNAAATGGGCTAGGTTCGGTACACTGCGGAAATTTCGCGGTGTACGATCAGAAATAAATTTCGACCCTTATAGCTCATCCAATTTCAACTTAACTAAGCAGGAAGTTCATACTTAGTCATATATGCCTAATCATCCATTTCCAAAGAAATCCGAGCTGAAAATTCGTCCCCCAAAAATTTTACGGTTCGTGACCGGCACATACGATCGCAGCTTAATAACAACTATACTTACTTATAAAAATTCTTTCGAAATATCTGAAGATCATAACTTAGGAATGTCAACGCCTTAGGATAATGTTAATAAAATACGGGGTATTACACGTCATCCCTGAGAGACACGACACTCGGGGAGTCTTGACTCTTCGTTTTACCACCTTCACATACCCACTCACCCCATACAAACACTCTTCAAAATGGCGCCGTTGCCGGGATGGCAAACGGTTTCGAATAGTGTTGACATCTTAGAAGTAGAATTTTAAGAGTTCTTGAATTGCTTTCTTTTTGTTTATTTTATTTTCTTATTTTTGCTATTTGTTTGAAGAAGTGAGCTTATATTATCTTGAATATCTTGTGCTCACTTGCAACTACTTTTAGTTGCAAAATTATTTGTTGTTGGCTAAGCTATTGTGCAGGAAATTCTCTTTAATCAAACCTTTTGAAGCTTGCCAATAAGTGCTAAAATGAATCCCCATGATTACCCACACCATGGAGGACAATCCTATACAAATCCTTCAATCCAACCATATCACTATTACCCCCATTCCACCTATACTTACCTTCCACCAACATACCACTACCCACATCCATATCATTACCCAATTCCACCAACAAATCAATTACCACTTCCATATCACTATCCAATCCATACACAAAATCATCACCTACAACTTTATGAAACACCACCTCCACAATTCCAAGAAACTTGCCCTTCACAACCACCAAATTCAGAAGAAATTGACTCATTAAGCTCTAAAGACATATCCCAAAACATAGAGAGTAAGCTTGCGCAAATGATGCAACAACTTGATCCAAGCTATACTCCCGAGTCAAATTCATTTCCCAATTCCAAACTAAACACCTACTACCCACCTCCATCACAAAACCACAAAGAAAACAATATTACCTATTCCTTAACATTACCTTCTTACCCATATGACACCCATACCAATCCTTGTGACTATATCCCACCGGTCACTGATGAAATTGAAATTCTAAAAGCAAAAATTGACGAATTCACTAGGATGGCCAAGGAGGATACCGCTAAACTAAAAGCCGAAATCAAGAGCGAACTAAAGGAATATCTAGCTACCCTCCGGGAGAAAGGACTTCCACTAGAAGAGGTTGAAACGAAGATGCTATCCACGATGGAGGAGCTCATGAAAATGAATGAGTCCCGAGCTAACTCCACCATCCTAGGTGACATCCCCACTTTGGAAGCCCATCCAAGGATTGTACAAGAGGTCGAAAACGCGCAAAATGCTAGGGAAGAGGGTAATGTTGAAAAGAAAGTGGATTGTTATGCCCAGGTGCTTGAAGAAGTTCCAATTTTCGAATTGGAAAATCAAAAGGAGGTAGAGATGGAGAGTGAGGATGATGACATTGAGCTAGTGTGGGAAGATGAAGAGCCAAAATATGGTAAAATTTTTAATCTTTCTTGTGCTAATTTTCCTGACAATCTTTGTGCTCTTTTTGAAAATAACCTTGTAGATGACTCCTTTTGCCTTAATGCTTTTATCATATGTGATTATGATTGCTTTAAATTTCGGGAGGATGATTCCATGAAAAATTTTGATGTATTGACTTATGACTATAGGGATTCTCTTTTGTTTAAACATGAGTATGATTGCTTTAACTTTTTAGAAGATGAATCCTTTGTCTTGGGTGAGAATGAGTTGGTGAGTGAAGGGGATGATGCTTCATTCTATTCGTGTGAGTGATTTTTCTAATCCAATAGAGTGGATTGATGAAGAAAAGGAGTGTGAGGAAGAAATGGTAGGAAATGATAGGTCTTTCACGTTCAATCTTTTGGAAAAAGTTGAGTGGAGAGAGTTGACCACACTCGAAATTGAGGAAGGGAGTGTGGAGATATGGTTTGAAAGAGACGAGAAAATCTTTAGGGAGAAAAGAGAGGAAAAAGAAAAGGAAGTAGACACCATCCTAGAAGAGTTAAGGAGGGTGTTTAGTGCTAAAATTCGTCCAATCTTGCATGTTCATCTTCCTTTGTTCTTGTGGGTATTCAAGGATGTTTCCCACCTTGGGACATTCCTTGAAGCAAAGGTTCACAGGACGCTTGGTCGGGTCCCAAAGTCTGTGTGCCTTGAAGGATAGGCCACACCACGTCTGGCCAGGAGACGTAAAACCATGGCGCACCTGGGAGGCAGTCCCAATGTTATCTTACTTTTCTTAAAGCTTTTCCTTATTTTCTATAGTATATTTTTCTTAACTTTATTTCAATAATGTTTCTATAACCTCGGTAGAGCTAACAAGTACAGATTAAACGCCCGAGAGTTATGAGTTGCCCGCAATCAATTGACAAACATCATCAGTAGCAAAGGAAGGAAGGGAAACTAAGGTAAGCTTTGCACAACACGTTTCCACGCCACCACCACACGTGTGGCTAGGCGTGGAAAACTTCCAGAGAGCCCCCACGCCGCTCACACGCGTGTGAGTAGGCGTGGGAATAAACCAGAGAGCTCCCACGCCTACCACCACGCGTGTTAGCGTGCATGGACGGGCACCAGATTTTTTGCGGATTTTCCCGCGAAGTGGTTTAAAACCCTTTCCTTGCTTCATTTCTTCCCCACCACGAGCAAGAACTCTCCCAAGCTGAAAATATACACTTTCTAAGCATTTCCTTCCAAGTCTCTCAACTTTTCTCAATGATCTTAAGTCATTTCCAAGGTATGAACATACTCTTCTTTGTTATTTACTTGTTTAATGAAGAACTTATTCTATTTTGAAGAATATCTCCATGGGTTTTTCTTGTATGACATTTTTCTTGAGATATATTGTTATGGGATGACTTAATAGACTTGTATTGAGCCTACATTGCTTCTATAGACTAGAAATTTCACGTTTTAACATCTCTTTGTGACTAGATCTTGAAATTGCTTGATTTGGGTATTCTCTTGTCATAATGAGATCCTTGTTGATATAGTGAGCATGGTGGGTAAAGTTTGCAACTTTCCTACTCTATAGGCACTACATTGCTATATTCTACTAGTTAGTTGGTCCAATTTTAACTTTCATGATGCTTCCATTTTTCAACCTTGAGCTAGTCTAGAGGTAGAAGATGAAGTTGACCATATGTTGACCTTTTGACTATGAAATGAGTATGGAATGGTATGAGCTAGTTCTTGCATGTATAGGATAGAATTGTTGATGGATATCAAAATGATGGTTGCATGCAATGAATTCTTTAGATATGTGCAATATTGTTCATAATCAATATTTAAGATTGGCAAGTGTTTTTCCTTGTGTTGCTTTGATTACCCATGTTATAGGAAAGATGTCTTCACCATATGACCTTGCACAACAGATTGCTCAAAGGCTCCAAAGAGGGAAAGCCCCGGCAGATGAAAACAGTGCTAGGGACACTAACACTCGTTATATAGAAGTATCCACCAGAACTCAAATTCTACTAATGACAGCAACCATGCTAGGGCGGTACAGGCAGTTGTTAAACTACTCTATTGTGCAATGGAGATATGTAGACTTGAGAGTATTGGAGGATTATGAGTGCAAATATAGACTGGAGAGGTGCAAATATGAGTGCAAATATGTAGACTTCCTTCTTGTACGTTTGGGAAGGCCTATCGCAGTGCTACCCGTCTTTCCGTAGTTATCTCTCTCTCGTTAGTGATCATGGTGCCACCAAGAAAGCGGGAAGAAGCCCCCGACATGGGAGGAGGGATGCTGGAACGCCTCAAGAAGTTAAAGATGGCCGGCGTCGGGCCAGCAAGGGCCCTAGGAGGCAGCGGTTCGGTTAGCAAGGGAGTAAACCTCCCTAGTTTCGCAAGAGTGGATGGAAACGCATGAGTCCCACCTCAGCTGGGAGAACTCCTTATCATGAACAAGTCCCAGGCTGAGAGCTGCGATGTGGTTACCGGTATCTTCCCAGTACTCTCCGTCCCCACCTTAGTTCTGTTCCACTCCGGAGCTTCTAGTTCCTTTATATCCTCTAAGCTGGTCCGCGAGTTGGGCATCGTGCCTAGCGCAGTGACGAAGATCGAAGTCAAGGTGGCATCAGGCGAAGTCAAGGCGTGTGAGCACATCTTTGAAGGGGTGCCTGTGGAGATTAACTGTGACACCCCAACTTTTCACAAGTCGAGATGGCTAAACTTTAACGTAAAAGCTGCCTATCTCAACTATCAAACATATATAGCGGAAGCGATAAAAACCTAAAGGGGTATCATGCCACATCTAGGTAAGAAAAGCACGGCCTAGATGCACAGGCTAACCAGAAACTGAACCAACTGTATAGATATAAACCTCAAGTAACGTCAAAACATCGAAAGCTAAACAAGAGTACATATAGTCTCATATTGGCACACAGGCCCAAAACATAAGTCTAAAACAACATAACTATGTCTAAGCTGCCTCATATAGATAAGCTCTAGCGCGCTCTCGCTTAGACTTATTGCATACCTGGAAAACATACAAGAAACCATTAGCAAAAGACTGCTAAGCAACCACCACTCACACCCGCAAGGAAATATAGATATATAATAAGTTGTAAATAGGTTTACACACCCATATAGAATATATACACCAACGAACTGTTCAATACTTGAAAATCGGATACTCAACAACAACACGCTGAATAAAGGATAAACTAAGACTTCTCAACAATACAAATATTCAAGTGAATCATGAATACAATGAAATACTCATGAGAAACAACCAAACAAGAATACAACCAAGAATAATCAACAACCAACGAGATATGATATAACTCAAGAATCAAGTAAAGAGACCAAATAGACCTCAACCTAAGGATAAGTACTAACCCCTACCCTCCAACCAACACCAATCCTCATACCAAACATCAAACCAAACTCAGTTCACGGAGGTAAATAATACCCGAATCATAAAGGCAAATGGTGCCCAAATACGCGAACGCAAATCGTGCCCGAATACATAGAGGTAAATATTCCTCAACTACCAAAGTGGCAAGTAGCGCCGATATACACAAATGGCAAATAATGCTCATATACACAAATGGCAAGTGATGCCCATATACACAAATGACAATTAAAGCCTCCAGAATACACAAAGATACTCAGAGATTCATCAACCATATCCAACCTCAACTTCAGCCCAAGAACAACCGCTCAGAGTGTTCATCTCAGATATGAACACAACCCAACTCCTAGATAATACAATCAAGGATTCAACAAAGCAAGAGATTCAAAAGATGGACCAAGAGGTAGGAATAAATACTCCAAAGACATGGTAAAATACCCAACAAAATACTCCAACAAGATTCAGAACAAAGGGGGGAACAACCAAACAAACAGATCACAGAATAGCTCACTGGGACAGAACTCCCAGTAGCCTGACGGAACAGCCCAGCGGAACGCTGCCCTCCGCCACTCTCCTCCGCACGAAGGGAGCGGACCACCTCAGCGGACCCCTCTCCTCCGCCAACCCTCACCGCAACCTACTTACGGAAGACTCCAGTGGGACACATTATACCGCTGGGGTACTCCGCAAGGGCAAACCCAAACCTCAGATCACAGACTCAGACAGAATACGCAATGTTCATTCGAGAATACAAAAATAAGATCAGATTACTCATATTATAACACCCAGAAGCCAAATAAACAAGGAATCCATGCCAACAAATATCCATAACATCAATACACAAAGGATCAAGAACACAAGTTCATAATCCATCAAAGATGGCTCACAGACAACAACAAATAGGCTTACAGCAAGGAAATTATCAGGATTCCAACACACCAAATAATATCATAGATTGAGAGTGTAAAAATAGGTTTTAGTGGACATGATGGTTACCTCTTGAAGCACACTTCACCCAAGAAAACCTCAAAACACCTCACAAGGCACCACCTCCATCTTGATCATCTTTTCCCAAAAGATCCCCAAAAGAACAACATAAGAACTTGTATAAAGATTATGAAAATAACATGATGCAAGGTATACTCCTAGAGATAGACACTTACCCAAGCCTCAACAATCCTAAAAGAGCAATCTTGACTTGAATATTGAAGATGAAATGAAGACCAATCTTTGAAGGAGAAGAAGATGTAAATGGCGTGAATGAGTAGGGAAGAGAGAGAGTGGAATCTCTAGAAAATGCTAAGTCTTGAATATATATACCATACTACATATATACATATATGTATATATTAGGGTGGAAGATTTAATAAGGAATGGGCTCAAATCTTTATATATAACAATGCTATGTACAAGATTAATTATTGGGCCAAATGATTCAT
>NC_044925.1:14181432-14210768 GCF_003576645.1 Ipomoea triloba
ATATATATATATATATATATATATATATATATATATATATATATATATATATATATATATCAATTGGAAAGACTAAGCCCAATTATATCAAATAAATCATCCGGCAGAAACGATTACCGGTCTCAAGGCTTGAACGAATTTACGGGGTGTTACACTCTACCCTCCTTAAAAGGAGCTTCGTCCACGAACCTCATAGCTCACGGGAACTTGAAACGGAATGGTTCAAGGAAACAAGGAATTGATCGAAGGTTAAAGAAAAAGGATTGCTCAACCAACTTAACTTAAAAACATACTACACTACTACTCTTAAACTTCTAACTTACCCAACCCAAGCGAGGAAATACACAACCTAAAAAAAACTCTACCTAAAGCTTAAACTTGCCTACCTTGATCACAAAACGCTGGAACTGATTCCTCATCACATCCCCCATATCCAAGGCTGCTCCTTTGGCCACGTGGTTGGATTACACCGCCTTCACGGACTTCATTGCTTACCGGTGCGCTTCTCTTGATTGGGTGACCAAAATTCTCACCGGCTTCTGTTCATAAGATAGAGCATCTTCAAAGGTTACGACTTCAAGCCGGATAACACGAAGTGCATCAGGCACACATATCTTCAGCAGCAAACACGGAACGCATCACGCATCTGGTCTAACTTGGTCGGCATATGTCTTCTATCGGTCATGGGCAGCTTTCACTCTTTCTTGAACCAACTCAACTTTTCCGATGACACATGTAGACGCTACGATCTTAGGGTTATTTGATTTACCAAATCTTCCCAACTGAACGGGCTGCTACACTTCTTTGCTTTCACCTTCTCACAGCTTAGGTGAACTCTCTTTTCTTGAAAGATCCAACTCAGAACCATTTCATAAAGCAAATTCGTATTGGGGACAGAAGGTTAAAACTAGTACGGTAGTACATATGGAGAAAACATTTATAGAACGTATGCTTATTAAGAAAAACGTTGACCCAACAAGGAAAGAGAATGAAAGGTTTAGGGTTCAAGATTCAAGGACAATGTCGACAAAGAATGGAATCAAAGGTTATCAAGGTTACAACTTAGAAAATAAGGTTGTCACCTTGCACTGACTCATTTCAAGAAGAAAACAACAGCAACGTTCGAGAGGATGGGGATGACTTCTCAATGTCAAGTTCTTTAAAGAGAAGAGGAGAACTCGGCTTCGAAAGAAAATAAGGACGAGGTTCGAAGAGGCCAAAAGGATTTCTCAATCCAAGGGAATATCAAGTTCTTTCAACGAAAGAAGAAAAATGAAAAGAACTTGGCTTTGAGAAAATGTAGGAACGAGATTGAAAGCACGAAAAGAGTGTTGCAACAATAGGGTATTCAGATTTCCAAAGAAGAGAAATGCATCACGTTCCAAGAGGAGTTTGGGAATGAAGTCTGGAAAGACAGAAATGATTTTCCAACAATAGGGTATTCAATTCTCCAAAGGAAAGAAAGAAATTCAATCTTGAAAGGAGATAAGAATGAGATTTAAAATAGATCGAAGGGGTGTCTCACGGATAGAGTATGCAATTATCCAAACAAAGAAAGGAAATTTCAATTTCAAGGGAAGATATCAATGAGGTCTAGAATCAATAGGAGGGATGTTTCAACAAAAGGCATTTGGAGTCTCAAGAAACAAAGAAGAATTTAGTTTCCAACAAGAGATGTGAATAATGATTAGAACAAATAGAAGGGATTTCTCTATGGGAGGATAATTGGGATTTCAAGGATGAACGAGGAATTCGGCTTTAAGAAGAATATGAAGTCTCTCCACTCTAAGCGATTTCCATGGCTTGACGATTTGATCACAACACTCTGACCGATTAACGAGTCTTGACGTGCTTCCCGCGCACGCGAGTTAAAAGAAACTACGACCCGCACCTCCTTATCACTCTAGGAGAGGTCGAGGACGATAAATCGCTGATGACTGATTGGTACAGAACGAGGGATTTCTGAGGAAGCTTTATGAAAAGGGTAGGGTCAATTAGAGAGGTATCGCTTGGTCTTGAAAGGAGATTCGTCTATGATTAACGGCGATCTGAGAGACCGAGTTTACTTCCTTGTACTCTGAAGCATCGAGGTCCTAAAGCCAACGTAACGCGTGCACCTTCTTTAATATTAAGAATTCTTGCTCTTTTGATCGTTCAGGATCTTTCGAGGAGTCCTTCACTTACTCGATTAGCAATCTTCGTGTAAGATGGTTCGGTCAAGTCTTGGTGTTCTTCTTACGATTCTTGCAGGTCGATAGCGCGAACACATATCAACTTGTTTTTCCACTCTTCATTGGTTCTTCTTGTTGGTCATCTAAGGTAGGAGGTGCAGCTCTCAACTTTAATCTTTGCGTTTAGCGCGATCAAGGCGCTTTTGCTTACTTGCTCGGTAGATTAAGTCTTCTACGGAACTCCATTAGCACTACGGTCCAACTCCACTTGGGAAAATTCGGGGATTGAGCTAGCCTTTAGATTCACTTCGGTTGGTCTTGATCTTTGGACGTTTCGGTCTTCTACTAGCTTGCTTAGCTATTCCTTATATCTTTCTTGCCACCGAGGTACCTTCCTTAAGCTCTTGCACAAGGAGCCATCTTCACGATGTGCCGACTAGGTCACACGAGGTCCTTACTTCATGGTTCTCTTCTTAGTTCCTTCGCACTTCATGAGATCGGACAATCTTGATAATGACGTTTCTTCTTATCTTCGGGGATCTTAAGCGTCCAAGTTTTCCTTTTTACTTAACTTAGTCTTCTTTGCTTTGAAGGTTGCAACTTCTAACTTGGTCCTTCATTGTCGCTTCAGGGATGGGTAGGACTATCTTAAGGTCTGCGAATCACGACCTCGAATTATAATTCTTCGGGCTTCGTGGCTAACAAGCTTAGCTTGCACGGGATTCTTCACCATGGATCCAGAAGCTTTTACTTGGCGTGTTTTAGCTCTTTATTGGCGCATCACGTTTGCTCTTGCCGTTCCCTCACAGCCGAGGGTCTTCGGATCTTCAGTCTTCGAGCTCCTTTCGTTTTCTTCGTCTTGCAACGAACTTAAGCTGCACGGAACTTGTTCTTCAAGTCTTGAGGTGAACTAAGATCTTGCAAACGATGCTACATGCGCAAAGACGCCATTCCCGAGGAACGTAGATTGCTGTCGATGACTCTAAGCCGCGAGTGGATTAATCTTCTTCAACGAGCCGCCCGATCTTCTTATTGCTTAGACGCATACGGTGCTATCCGTCGTTTCGTATTAACTAACTACTTATTCCTAATCTAAGGCAGACTCCTAGGCAATTCTAAAACGAAGCAACTTAACTAAAAGTGATTAAGACTTACCCGGAAGACGCGCCTGCAAGCTGCAAACAACAAGGTTAACAAAGCACAAATAATATAAACAAACAAGGCGTGTTGTAACACCCCAATTTTCAACTCTATCATTAATTACAAATCAATATTCATATGCTGCGGAAGCTTACATCTTATCAGCAGAAAACTGGGTGCTACCGCCACACCTAGAGTGAATTCTATCACCTCTTTGACAAACTCCACTCTAAGTGCACAGGCTAAACTTACAACATCAACATCAACATACAACATCGAAACACAACATCAATATCAAACTTATACATAAGGAAGTCATTCTTCCAGAGTATCTATTCTCAGATAGAGTAAACTTCAACCTGCACTTCCCTTCGATTTAGCTCATCGGCTACAGGGCTCCACACTAATCTGCAACTGATAAGAACACATTGAAGTGTAGTTAGCGCGACGGCTAAGTAAGGAAATCCATTTGTCACTTAAAAGTAGACAAAGGTTTGAAAACATTTAGTGAAACAACATCCACTCGTCTCGTAAGACAAAATCATTTCTTTCTCAAAGACGTTACAAAATAACTCTTTTCTCGTCTTTAAAACTTCCTTAGTTTCGTATAGTAAGAGTGAGGCCTACAACCTCGGGCCATGGCACTCCAGCCCTCCCGTAGGTTCCTCCCTTATCCCAACCCCGGGCTGTGGCACTCAAGCCTTCCCGTGGGCACCTCTCCTTATTCCAACATGACGACATAACGGCGAATAGACTTCGCTCTAACAATATAACGACCACTGGGCCATGGGCACTTAAAGCCACCCGTGGGTCAATCAAGGTCCTCCTCACTTACTTTAGAAACTACGGTTTTGAAAACGTTATCCTTCCTTCAGTTTTCTTACAACAAATCATCTCATTTGGACATATTTCACAAATGAGTCCAATACTTGAAATCGGCTACTTCATTAGCCTCTGAAGGATTTTCAAACATCATTTTCTCAAACAATAAGGTTTTGACAACCTTTATACCAAAATAGCGTACGTCTTTCAACGTAAGTTTTCATAAACATTTTTGGATACACTTCATATGTCCATCTCACACTTAAAATCAACCAACATCCTTAACTATCGTCCTCAACAACTTCCACTATGATCAACACCATTAGATCATAACTTGAGGATATCGTACATCCAAATATATATAAATTCTAATAGGTAAGGTCATTGCCTAACCATAACCCAAAAATCATGAGATTATCATTTAATCTCCATCATTAATCCACGTCCTTAGCATCACCTAATCACCATTAACTCACTAACTACCTCACAATTATCATTAACACATCGATAATCATACTAAGCATAATTCAGAAAATTTCAGCTTGGCGCAGTCCGAAAGATTGAGCCGGTAAAAATAGTTCCCGAACTCTTTTTCACTTGAAATTTTTATGGTAGAATCCCAACTTATAGTACTTGATGTCCATAAAAAGTTTTGGTCATTTTGGTCCGCGAATAAACACAGAAAATTCCATCTTTGCCCTTGGCAGTGTGCTGTCCGGAAATTTTGTCTCTCTCTGGACCAGTTTTGGGAAAAATTCGAAAACCATACTTATACTACTCCGATCATTATGAAATTTTATATGCGGGTTCTACACTTATAGAACTACATGTCTAAAAAAAATAGGATCAAAATACCTTACCAATTTTTCCCAATAAATCTCGGAAGTTACTGCCAGAATCTATCCTGATTTCTTTTCACTATTTTCACAAGTATAAGCCTATATGGACATAAATACAACATATACAAGCATATCCAAGCTATGAACATGTATACAAAAATATTCCCAAAGCTCCAAAAACACCATATTTCAACCAAATAATCAATTATCTAATTTCAAGTGACTAAACCAACTTAAGGGAATTCCTTACCTCCACCGGGTTACTAGTCCTCGTAGAAGACTTTTGGAGTTGATTTCCCCAAATTTCACCTTAAAATCCTAAGATCACAATCAACACCATAACAAGAGATTTCAAGAAATTAATCTCAAATCCATGCTCTAGGAAGGAAAATAGAACTATTTACCGAATAAAAACAAAGATTTACCGAATAAAATTGAGAGATGTGAAGGAATTTGCCAAGATTTACCGAATAAAATTGAGAGATGTGAAGGAATTTGCCAAGATTTACCGAATAAAATTGAGAGATGTGAAGGAATTTGCCATGATTTACCGAATAAAATTGAGAGATGTGAAGGAATTTGCCATGGTTTACCGAATAAAATTGAGAGATGTGAAGGAATTTGCCATGGAAATCCGAATAAAATTGAGAGATGTGAAGGAATTTGCCATGGAAATTGAAGCTTTGTGAAGAAGATGGAAATGGAATCATCTCTCTCTCTCCTCACGGAATGGGAATGAAGAATTGAAGAAATGGGAAATTGCTTTTATATTGATCCCAATCTTATGTGATAAGCTTGGAAAAAAAATAATAAAATAATAAAATATCTTCCAACTTATCAGTTGTGGTTCAAACAGATAAAGTTTCGGTGGAAAATAATTTAAACAGGAATAATTTTGAAACCAAAAATTTATTCCAGACTAAACCTCAAAATTGGGCTAGGTTCGGTACACCGCAAAATTCTGCGATGTTACGGTCAAAATAAATTTTCATCCTTGTAGTCCGTCTAATTCCAACTAACTAAGCAGGAAGTTCCCTTGTAGTCCGTCTAATTCCAACTAACTAAGCAGGAAGTTCATACTTAGTCATAATATGCATAATTAACTAAGCAGGAAGTTCATACTTAGTCATAATATGCATAATCATCTAAGCAGGAAGTTCATACTTAGTCATAATATGCATAATCATCCAAGCAGGAAGTTCATACTTAGTCATAATATGCATAATCATCCATGCAGGAAGTTCATACTTAGTCATAATATGCATAATCATCCATTTCCTAGGAAATCCGAGCTGAAAATTCGTTCCTTAAAAATTTTATGGTTCGTGACTGGCACGTATAATCGCAGCTTATTTCCTAGACTCATTGGAATAGGCGAGGGGTTACACATGTCCTCACCGTGATTCCTAGAATTCACACTGTAATACCCCGTATTTTCCTAACATTATTATTTTATCCTAAGGCGTTGACATTCATAAGTTATGATCTTCAGATATTTCAAAAGAATTTTTATAAGTGAGTATAGTTGTTATTAAGCTGCGATCGTACGTCTCGGTCACGAACTGTAAAAATTTTAGGAGCTAGTATTCGGACCCGTTTGTCCTAGGTAAAAATTTTAGGAGCTAGTATTCGGACCCGTTTGTCCTAGGAAATGGATTTAGGAGCTAGTATTCGGACCCGTTTGTCCTAGGAAATGGATTTTGGAGCTAGTATTCGGACCCGTTTGTCCTAGGAAATGGATTTTTAGACACCATACTATTATTCTGGAATTTCCTATTTAATTAAATTAGCCCATAGCAACAAAAATTTATTTTTGATCGTACATCGCGAAATTTCGCAGTGTACCGAACCTAGCCCAATTTCGGAGTAAATTTTTGGTTTCGAAAATTATTGGAATTAAATTATTTTCTACCGAGAATTCATCTGTTTTAATCCCGAACAGTCCAAAAGAAGATATTTTCCCTTACCCACCACAAGGTAGTGACAAGTGTCACAATTTTTACCATATGATTAAAATATTAATTTTAAGAGATGAGTTTGGATAAGCATTCCATATATTTTATTATTATTATTATTATTATTATTATTATTATTATATATATATATATATATATATATATATAATATTACGTGTATATATATATATGTTAGGAAGGAAGAAGTTTCATTTCTTCATCCATCAATTTCGTGAGAAAGAGAGAGAGAGAGAGAGAGAGAGTGATCTTCACCATTTTTCCTCCATTAAAGCTAGCTTCCATAGCCAAGATTTCTACACAAGTCTCAAAATATTCGGTAAAACTCCAATTTTATTCGGTAGATAGCTTTATTTTTCATCCTAGAACATGAATCTAAGTTAAGATTTCTTAAAATCATGTGTTATGTTGTTGATGGAATTCGATGGTTTTAAGGTGAAATTGGGGAAAATCAACTCCAAGGATCTTCTACGAAATTAGAAACCCGGTTGAGGTAAGGAATCCCTTAAGTCGGTTTAGTCACTTGAAATTGGATAATTGATTGTTTGGTTGAAATATGATGAGATCTAAGTAAAATTGTTATGTACATGTGGTATGTATAATATATATGTAATTGTATTTTACATAATATATATGTACAAAATGTTGTGTTGGTGAGTTCTCATTAATGGTGTTGTTAAGGTTGTTATGAATATGGATGTTGGCAAATAGATTATGAGATGGTGGTTCTTGGATGATTAATAGCTTATGAGTATATTAACGATGGATTTAAGGGGTACTTAAAGTTTAATGGTGATTTATGGGCAATAATGAATTTTGTTAATTAATGATGGTGGATTAAGGTGATGATTAAGAGTACTTAATGATTAATTATGGTGATTTGGATCACGTTGAAGCCTAGTGATGAGGATAATGTTGGACTAAGGATTAAAGATTTATGTTAAGTATAGATGGGTAAGTTGTTGAAGGTGAGAAATTGTGGACTAAATATGAGTTATGGGCATCATAAATAAGTAAGGATTACAATATTGATGGGTTAAGACTAATGAGGGTAATTATGGATATGGGTTATGGTTTATTGATTTAAGGTGGAAATCAATTATGAATTATGGTTAAGGGTGGTGATTAGTGATTAAAATGGTGATTATGAACTATTATTCTTATTAATAAATAAGGAAAGTTATGAAGATTATGAGCTTATAAGAATTATGATTAAAGATTGGATTAATGATGGAATTAAATGAGGATGATGGAATGATGGATAACGTTATTGATGATGGTGATGTCATTATGTTGTTGAGCTAAGATGTTGAATTATAATTATGGTGGTGATATATAATGGTATAATTATGGTACATGAGTTATGAATTGGTGATTATGAATTAATGGTTTAGATTAATGGATAATTATGGATTATGGTTAATAATGGTGTTAATGCTCTCGATGACTTGATAATGATGCTATAATGTTGTTGACTTGTTGTCGATGATGGATTACAAGGTTAGTAGTTACTAATGACAATAATTAATGCTTAAGAGTGATTAAGGTCAATTGTTGGATTATGGGTGACTAAGTATCGATTATGGATGTGCGATATCCTCAAGTTATGATCTAATGGTGTTGATCATTATGGAAGTTGTTGATGTCGATAGTGACAAGGATAACTATCTATTATTAGTTAATGGTGGAACCATGATTATGGATTACCGATGATGATTGGATCGTAAGATGGACTGAAGTTCATGATAAGGAATAAGTATTGGGAATGGATATATGTAGTGTTAGTAGAATATATAAGTATCCGATGAGTGACCAGCTCGTGTTCAGCTGTGTTTTCTTCCAAATTTTGCTCGTACTTGAGCTATGCTTGAAAAGCCTTTGGGCAAGTAAAAATGTTTCTGAAAACTTACGTTGAAGAACGTATGCTATTTTGGTACATCGGTTGTCAAAACCTTTTTTTTTAAAAGGAAAATACCACTTTTAGTGAGTGGGTACTTTACGTGGGAATGATGAGAAAATGATGTTAAAATGAATAAAACCTTAGTTTCAAGGAGTTACGAGGATCTTGTTGTCTTTTACCTCGGGCTATAATTACCGAAGGTTGTCATTGAAATATGTACGGTTGTATTCGTACTTAGGCGAAGTCTATTCGCCGAGTCTCTACGTCACTCATGTATGGCTAGACTGTGGGAGTGTGCACACTTAAGCGTATTGACTCTGTCGTCTCCGGGTTGGTGTCATTTTAATGGACCTAGGCGGGGCCACACTAGGGGCCATTCTAATGAACCATCGTCCAAGGGACCGAGAAGAAAACTTGGGTAATGACCTCAAGCCCATGTTCCAGGTTCAATCGGTCAACGACAAGGAATATTCAATATTTCCTATAAGGCCTCATACTTTGAAATGAAACTAAGTCGTGTTTTCAAAAGTAATGGTTGAATTGTGACACCCCCAACCTCACACAGGCTGAGATAGATAAAATCTCAACACAACAGCTGCCTAACTCAACCAAACAGAACATAGCGGAAGCGAATTTAAAACCTAAGGGGCGTCATGCCACATCTAGGTAAGATAACACAGCCTAGATGCACAGGCTAACCGTAAAAGCTGAACTGTATAAACGATAATCTTCAAGTCAAGTCTCGAAACATCCAAACACTAGTCAAGAGTTTATAAAGTCTCAAATGGCTCACAGGCCAAAGCATAAATCTAAAAACATAACCACTATCTAAGCCTCCTCATACGGGTGTATCTCTATCGCGCTCACGCAAAGACTTTAAGGCAAACCTGGAAAACACACAAAGAACCATTAGCAAAAGACTGCTAAGTAACCACCATTCACACCCGCAAGGAAGTATAGATATACATATAAGTTTGTAAATAGGTTTACACACCCATATAGAATATAAACACCAACAAACTGTTCAATAGTTCAAATCGGATACTCAACAATGATAAACTGAACGAATCACGAACCAAGACTCATCCAAACGAAGCCAATATCCAACAAGGAATATATATATATATAACGAATCCACAAACGAGATACCAACTGAACACAATCATAAGGAACAATCAATCATAATTGAGAACAACGAGATATCAACAGAATAAACAAGGACTCATAACCAAAGAACCGAAAGGAAAACCCAACACCAACCACCAAACCTCACACCAATCATCGTATCGAACCCGACCCCAAACAAAAGCCGAGTACACAGGGGTAAAAACCCAATCACGGGGACCGAAGTCCAATCACAGGGGTGAATCGACCCAATCACGGGGGTAATGAACCCAATCACGGGGTAATGAGCCCAATCACAGGGACCGTAGTCCAGTCACAGGGACCTAAGTCCAATCACAGGGGTCATCGACCCAATCACGGGGGTAATGAACCCAATCACAGGGGTAATGAACCCGAATACAAACAATAGTAGCACATATAGTTCACCCAACAAACTCCAATGATACCAACAAACCAACATCACATACTCATACTCCAACCTCAGCCCAAAACAACCAAACAAAGTGTTCATCTCATCTATGAACACAAACAAATTCCCAGGTAATATGAATATCAAGAATCAATATACCAAGAGTACCAAAAGGGAACTAAAGACATGAATAATCTCCAAGACAAGGTAATAAATACCCAACGAAAGGCATGGATGAATACTCCAAGGACATGGCAAAATACTCCACCAAACAATCCAACCATGATCAGAAACAAAGGAGAAACAACAGACAACAACATCACAAAACAGTCTCTGGAAGCAGATTCCCAGAGACCTTGCGGAACACATCAACGGATCTCAGCCCTCCGCCGCACTCCTCCGCAAGAAGGAGGCGGTCCTCCTCAACGGAACACCATCTCCCGTTCAACCCAACCGTCTTGGCCTTGCGGAACTCCCCGGCGGGTTACATTGTACCGCCGAGGACCTCCGCAAGGTCAACTTCAACTCCCAGTTCCAGAATGCAAAGCAGACACGAAGAAATTGTTTCCAGAGGGTAAAATCAGACCAAATACATCAACATTTCATCCAAATTAGAGGCCAAAAACATGGAAATCCAAACCATCAATGATCATACAACACTAGGCAAAAGATCAAGACGAAATCCAACAAATAGATTCAACAAAATAGGCTAATCACAAGGAATTTTCAGGATTTCCAACACCAAGAACATCATATAGATTAGGAGTGAATAAAAATAGTTTTGATGGACATAGTGGTTACCTTGAGTAGCTTTCTCCAACTCCAACAAGCCCTAAGCAAGATCACAAAGCCCCACCTTCACCTTGATCATCTTTTACCCAAAGAACCCCAAAAGAACATTATAAGAATATGCTTAAAAGACTATCAAAAACACAAAATACAAGATGGATTCTTAGCTAGATGAACTTACCCACTCCTAAGCAAACATAAAAGAGCAATCTTTACTTGAAAACTTGTAGGGAAATGGAGATCAAATTTTGGTGCAAGAGGAATGGAAAATGGCGTGTAAGTGATAGGGAGGGAGGAAGAGGAGTGAAAACTTTTAGGGGTTTTGATCTTCTAAAATATATACTAAGAATACATACAATATTTAGGGTGTAAGACTTTAATATGAGTTGGGCTTAAGTATATAATATGATGGCTACAAGAATTAATTATATATATACAAGACTAGCAAATTGGACTAATGAATTCACCCCTTATAATTAATATAGGAATTAGAATCAAGGAAGCCCATAGAAATGTCTTAGGAACATTATATAATATAAGATCAATAAGTTGGGCTTGTAGGAATATTTAATTACAACTATTGTAAGGATCCAAATTGAATAAAAATCCCTTACAAGAATAATTCAATTAATTGGGCTCTTGATTAGAATAATTAAATTAGGCTCATGAATATATATATATATATAAGTATATATATTAAATTGAAAGAATTAGCCCAATTAGAGTAATTAAATTGCCCAAGGAATTAATTAATGAATCGAAAGGCTTGAACGAATTTACGGGGTGTTACATGAATCAATGACTATGATGAGATATGTCATACTAGTTCCAAGAAACTAGTTGAGTGATGTCTGAGAAATGGGATATTGTGAAGATGTCAAGTATGGTTGTGAAAATTCACGCGTGTATCGTGAAAATGATGAAATTCCTGGAAATGAGAAGGTTTGCAAATTCGTCTGAAAGACATGAAAATGATTTTGAGCGGCAGTTATGCCATTATTCTTATTTGAGAAAAGCTTTACATGATTTAACTTATATACGCTACTATACTATCTGTGAATCATTTGGTTGCAGGTAGGTTTTCAAATCATGGGTAAAAACTTTACGAACTTCCAAATTATTTGTGTTTTCAAACCTTTGTCTACTTTTAAGTGACAATGGATATCCTTGCTTAGCCGTCGTGCTAACTACACTTCAATGTGTTTTCGATTAACAGATGTTATATAGGGTGGGTTCCTGTAGCCCGATGAGCTCTGAATAGGATGGAAGTTGAGGTTGGGGTCTACTCTTTGATGTAGACAGGGATTGTTGTTTATGTTGTAAGTTTAGCCTGTGCACTTAGAGTGGAGTTTGTCAAAGAGGTGATAGAATTCACTCTAGGTGTGGCGGTAGCACCCAGTTTTCTGCTGATAAGATGTAAGCTTCCGCAGCATATGAATACTGATTTGTAATAAATGTAAGAGTTGAAAATTGGGGTGTTACACACACATCCTAGGCTTCTCAAAACCTCTTAACTTCTACTGATCAGGTCCTAGAGTCTCAAAAGTTCAACCCTAGGATCTCTATTCAGACCTCAACACAGGCTCTGATACCAACTGTGACACCCCAACTTTTCACAAGTCGAGATGGCTAAACTTTAACGTAAAAGTTGCCTATCTCAACTATCAAACATATATAGCGGAAGCGATAAAAACCTAAAGGGGTATCATACCACATCTAGGTAAGAAAAGCACGGCCTAGATGCACAGGCTAACCAGAAACTGAACCAACTGTATAGATATAAACCTCAAGTAACATCAAAACATCGAAAGCTAAACAAGAGTACATATAGTCTCATATTGGCACACAGGCCCAAAACATAAGTCTAAAACAACATAACTATGTCTAAGCTGCCTCATATAGATAAGCTCTAGCGCGCTCTCGCTTAGACTTATTGCATACCTGGAAAACATACAAGAAACCATTAGCAAAAGACTGCTAAGCAACCACCACTCATACCCGCAAGGAAATATAGATATATAATAAGTTGTAAATAGGTTTACACACCCATATAGAATATATACACCAACGAACTGTTCAATACTTGAAAATCGGATACTCAACAACAACACGCTGAATAAAGGATAAACCAAGACTTCTCAACAATACAAATATTCAAGTGAATCATGAATACAATGGAATACTCATGAAAAACAACCAAACAAGAATACAACCAAGAATAATCAACAACCAACGAGATGTGATATAACTCAAGAATCAAGTAAAGAGACAAAATAGACCTCAACCTAAGGATAAGTACTAACCCTTACCCTCCAACCAACACCAATCCTCATACCAAACATCAAACCAAACTCAGTTCACGGAGGTAAATAATACCCGAATCATAAAGGCAAATGGTGCCCAAATACGCGAAGGCAAATCGTGCCCGAATACATAGAGGCAAATATTCCTCAACTACCAAAGTGGCAAGTAGCGCCGATATACACAAATGGCAAATAATGCTCATATACACAAATGGCAAGTGATGCCCATATACACAAATGGCAATTAAAGCCTCAAGAATACACAAAGATACTCAGAGATTCATCAACCATATCCAACCTCAACTTCAGCCCAAGAACAACCGCTCAGAGTGTTCGTCTCAGATATGAACAGAACCCAACTCCCAGATAATACAATCAAGGATTCAACAAAGCAAGAGATTCAAAAGATGGACCAAGAGATAGGAATAAATACTCCAAAGACATGGTAAAATACCAAACAAAATACTCCAACAAGATTCAGAACAAAGGGGGGAACAACCAAACAAACAGATCACAGAATAGCTCACTGGGACAGAACTCCCAGTAGCTTGACGGAACAGCCCAGCGGAACGCTGCCCTCCGCCACTCTCCTCCGCACGAAGGGAGCGGACCACCTCAGCGGACCCCTCTCCTCCGCCAACCCTCACCGCAGCCTACTTACGGAAGACTCCAGCGGGACACATTATACCGCTGGGGTACTCCGCAAGGGCAAACCCAAACCTCAGATCACAAACTCAGACAGAATACGCAATGTTCATTCGAGAATACAAAAATAGGATCAGATTACTCAGATTATAACTCCCAGAAGCCAAATAAACAAGGAATCCATGCCAACAAATATCCATAACATCAATACACAAAGGATCAAGAACACAAGTTCATAATCCATCAAAGATGGCTCACAGACAACAACAAATAGGCTTACAGCAAGGAAATTATCAGGATTCCAACACACCAAATAATATCATAGATTGAGAGTGTAAAAATAGGTTTTAGTGGACATGATGGTTACCTCTTGAAGCACACTTCACCCAAGAAAACCTCAAAACACCTCACAAGGCACCACCTCCATCTTGATCATCTTTTCCCAAAAGATCCCCCAAAGAACAACATAAGAACTTGTATAAAGATTATGAAAATAACATGATGCAAGGTATACTCCTAGAGATAGACACTTACCCAAGCCTCAACAATCCTAAAAGAGCAATCTTGACTTGAATATTGAAGATGAAATGAAGACTAATCTTTGAAGGAGAAGAAGATGAAAATGGCGTGAATGAGTAGGGAAGAGAGAGAGTGGAATCTCTAGAAAATGCTAAGTCTTGAATATATATACCATACTACATATATACATATATGTATATATTAGGGTGGAAGATTTAATAAGGAATGGGCTCAAATCTTTATATATAACAATGCTATGTACAAGATTAATTATTGGGCCAAATGATTCATTTGTCAAATAGATGAATACATAGAATAGGAGGAAGCCCATAATATTAGGAATTAAATGTCTTAGAGACAATATATATATACTAGCATAAGCAATTGGGCTATTACAAAAATACTCTTACTTATAAGAATTGTAAGGATCCAAATTAGAATAAATCCCTTACAAGAATAAAATCAAGAATTGGGCTTTTGAATAAATAATTAATTCCGGGTTCGAGAAATATATATATATATATATATATATATATATCAATTGGAAAGAATAAGCCCAGTTAAATCAAATAAATCATCCGGCAGAAACAATTACCGGTCTCAAGGCTTGAACGAATTTACGGGGTGTTACATTAACGGAGTAGCTTTTCCGAGCGACCTCATCCAATTCGACTTGGACGGCATTGGAGTGGTATTGGGCATGGATTGGTTGGGGCAGTATAAGGCCCAGATCCTGTGCAACGAACAAAAGGTGGTCTTAAGGAGTCCCGGGGGCAAGAGGGTATTCTACCGAAGGATACTCGAGGAGCCTGAGGTCAAGTTAGTCTCCATGATCAAGATTAAGAAATACCTAAATAAAGGGCATGAAGTTTTCCTATGTGCGGTAGAGGACCTTAGCGCTCCTAAGGAAGAGGCTCGACAGATACATGTTGTATGCGAGTTCCCGGATGTTTTTCCCGAAGAGATCCCCAGACTACCGCCACCCCGAGAGATAGAGTTCACCATCGACTTGGTGCCGGGGACTACCCCAATATCTAAGGCCCCATACCAGATGGCACCGAAAGAAATGCAAGAGCTAAAAGGGCAATTGTAGGACCTGCTGAGCAAGGGTTACATTCGGCCTAGCGTGTCACCCTAGGGAGCCCCTGTACTCTTTGTAAGAAAGAAAGATGGTAGCATGCGACTCTGCATCGATTATCGAGAGCTGAATCGAGCAACAGTTAAGAACAAGTACCCCCTACCTCGAATCGATAATCTGTTTGATCAACTCAAGGGAGCCGGTATCTTCTCTAAGATTGACTTACGGTCCGGATACCATCAGCTTAGGGTGGCAGACATGGATATTCCTAAGACAGCATTTCGGACCCGCTATGGTCACTATGAGTTCACGGTGATGCTGTTTGGGCTAACAAACGCCCCTGCCGCTTTCATGGTAGTATTGAATCGTGTGTTTCAGTCATACTTGGATGAGTTCGTGGTAGTATTCATAGACGATATCTTGGTCTACTCTCCTGACCCGTTGGAGCACGAGAAGCATCTCAGAACGGTGTTGCAAATCCTAAGAGAAAAACAGTTATACGCTAAGGTGTCAAAATGCGAGTTCTGGAAAACTAGTGTGGCGTTCTTGGGCCATGTAATAGCTAAGGAGGGGATCTCGGTAGAACCCGCTAAGATCCGAGCAGTGATGGAATGGCCGGCACCGACGACTGCGTCCGAAGTTCAATGCTTTTTAGGATTGGCAGGGTACTACAGGAGGTTCGTTCCGGATTTCTCCAAGATCGCGCAGCCTTTAACGCAGCTTATGAAGAGGACTACATCCTTTCAGTGGAACAGCGGCTGCGCTGAAGCTTTTCAAGAGTTGAAGAAAAGACTAACATCTGCCCCTGTCCTAACCTTACCGTCCGGAACCGAGGGGTTCGAGGTGTTCAGCATTGCATCGAAAAAGGGCTTAGGATGTGTGTTGATGCAGCAGGGCAGAGTGGTGGCCTACGCGTCCCGACAGTTTAAAAATCATGAAGAGAACTACCCCACGCACGACTTGGAACTAGCCGCCGTAGTCTTTGCATTAAAGATTTGGAAACACTACCTTTACGGGGTGCAATGCAAGATTTATACCGACCATAAGAGCTTAAAGTACATTTTCACGCAAAAGGAGTTAAACATGCGACAAAGGCATTGGCTGGAACTCATTAAGGACTACGATCTGATCATTCAATACCACGAAGGAAAGGCCAATGTAGTGGCAGACGCACTGAGTAGAAAGACTAAACATTCTCTCAATGCCACATGGGTGCTCGCTGACGACCTGTGCAAAGAATTTCAAAGGATGAATCTCGCGGTGGTTGAAGAGGGACAGAGGGAAGAGGAGATCCGCCTCTTTAACATGCAGATCTTACCCGCGTGGCTTGATGAGATCTAGGAGAGTCAAATTGGCGATACACGGTTGAGTAAACTAAGAGCCAAACTAGGTGATGGTAGGAAGGGACCTTTTGAGTTACATTCTGATAGCAGTCTACGTTATCAAGGGCGTTGGTGTGTGCCAGCCTCTTGCAGTGAGCTGAAGAAACAAATATTGGAAGAAAGTCATCATACCCCATATTCAGTACATCTTGGCGGTGATAAGTTATATAAAGACATGAAGAAGCTATTCTGGTGGCCTAATATGAAGAAGGAAATAGCCGACTTTGTGAGCCGATGTTTAAATTGTCAAAAGGTTAAGGCAGAAAGATGTAAGACTAAGGGAATGCTGCGACCCCTAGAAATACCTGAAGGGAGGTGGGATTCCATCTTGATGGACTTCGTGGGAGGGTTGCCTTTGACCAAGACTGGGAAAGACAAGATTTGGGTGATTGTGGATCGCCTTACCAAGACGGCCCGTTTCATCGCTATGAAAGAGACTTGGACTATGGATCAGCTGGCCAAGGCCTACATAAATCAGGTAGTAAAGTATCATGGAGTACCCCGCGACATCGTGTCTGATCGTGACTCAAGGTTCTTGTCATAGTTTTGGAAGTCGCTACAGGCAGCTTTGGGCACTAAGTTGAAAATGAGCACTGCTTTTCATCCCGCTACTAACGGGCAAACGGAGCGAACCATTCAAACATTGGAAGAAATGTTACGGGCTTGCATGCTGGATTTGCAAGGGTCTTGGGAGGAGCACCTCGACTTGATTGAATTTTCCTACAATAACAGCTACCACTCCTTCGGATGGCCCCCTACGAAGCGCTCTACGGCCAGAAGTGCAGAAGCCCGTTATGTTGGGAAGACTTGGTAAACCCGGTGACTTTAGGACCCCAGTATTTGCAAGAAGCCACGGAGAAAGTCAAGCTGATTCAAAGGAGAATGAAAGCTGCTCAGGATCGCTAGAAATCTTATGCTGACTTGGGAAGGAAGCTAGCGGAATTCCAGGAATGGGAGAAGGTGTGGTTGAAGATTTCACCATCTAGAGGAGTGATGAGATTTGGGAGGAAGGGGAAGTTGAGCCCTCGATTCATCGGTCCCTATGAGATCTTGGAGAGGGTTGGGCAGGTAGCTTAACGCTTAGCCTTGCCGGCAGGGCTAGACCGAGTGCACGACGTATTCCATGTTTCCCAATTGAAGAAGTATGTGCATCACGCCTCTCACGTGATTGCACCGGAGACGCTGGAGTTAGACGAGACGTTGTCCTACGAAGAAAAGCCAGTGAAGATTCTAGATACCAAAACCCGAGAGACTCGTCGCAGGGCAGTCAAGATGGTGAAGGTATGTTGGTCCCACCATGGAGTCGAGGAGGCCACTTGGGAGATGGAGGACGAGATGAGGAGACGTTATCCGGCCTTATTTGACCTAGGTAAGTAGTTAGTTTAGTTCTTGCATGCTATATATGGGTTGGGTAAGTTAGGAGGTTAACAGTTAGTGGTGTAGTATGTTTTTAAGTGGGTTGAGCAATCCTTTTCTTTAACCTTCCGTCGATTCCTTGTTTCCTTGAACCGTTCCGCTTCAAGTTCCCGTGAGCTATGAGCTTCGGGGGCGAAGCTCCTTTTAAGGGGGGTAGAGTGTAACACCCCGTAAATTCGTTCAAGCCTTGAGACCGGTAATCGTTTCCGCTGGATGATTCATTTGATTTAATTGGGCTTAGTCTTTCCAATTGATAATATATATATATATATATATATATATATATATATATATATATATATTTCTCGAACCCGGAATTAATTATTCTATTCACAAGCCCAGTTTTGATTTAATCCTTGTAATGGATTTATTCTAATTTGGATCCTTACAATTCTTATAAGTAAGGGTATTTATATGATGACCCAATTCCTTATGCTAATATATATATATATATATATTGACTACATTTAATTCCTAATGTTATGGGTTTTTTTCCTAATTCTATGTATTCATCTATTTAAGAGATGAATTGTTTGGCCCAATGATTGTTCTTGTACATAGAATTGTGATATATATAAATATAAAGATTTGAGCCCATTCCATTATTAAATCTTCCACCCTAATATATACATATATGTATATATGTATTATGATATATATATTTAAGACTTAGCACTTTCTAAAGATTTCTCTCTCTCTCCCTACTCATTCACGCCATTTTTATCTTCTTCTCCTTCAAAGATTGGTCTCCATTTCACCTTCAATATTCAAGTCAAGATTGCTCTTTTAGGATTGTTGGGGCTTGGGTAAGTATCTATCTCTAAGAGTATGCCTTGCATCATGTAGTTTTCATAATCTTTATACAAGTTCTTATGTTGTTCTTTTGGGGATCTTTTGGGGAAAAGATGATCAAGGTGGAGGTGAAGCTTTGTGAAGAAGTTTGAGAGTTCTTGGGTGGAGTGTGCTTCAAGAGGTAACCATCATGTCCACTAAAACCTATTTTACACTCTTGATCTATGATATTATTTGGTGTATTGGAATCTTGATGATTTCTTTGCTGTAAGCCTATTTGTTGTTGTTTGTAAAGTCATTCTTGATGGATTATGAACTTGTGTTCTTGATCCTTTGTGTATTGATGTTATGGATATTTGTTGGCATGGATTCCTTGTTTATTTGGCTTCTGGGAGTTATAATCTGAGTAATCTGATCCTATTTTTGTATTCTGGAATGAACATTGCGTATTCTGTCTGAGTCTGTGATCTGAGGGTTGGGTTTGCCCTTGCGGAGTACCCCAGCGGTATAATGTGTCTTGGGTTTGCCCTTGCGGAGTACCCCAGCGGTATAATGTGTCCTGGGTTTGCCCTTGCGGAGTACCCCAGCGGTATAATGTGTCCCGCGTTTGCCCTTGCGGAGTACCCCAGCGGTATAATGTGTCCCGCTGGAGTCTTCCGTAAGTAGGCCAGCGGTATAATGTGTCCCGCTGGAGTCTTCCGTAAGTAGGCTGCGGTGAGGGTTGGCGGAGGAGAGGGGTCCGCTGAGGTGGTCCGCTCCCTTCGCGCGGAGGGGTGCGGCGGAGGGCAGTGTTCCGCTGGGCTGTTCCGTCAGGCTACTGGGAGTTCTGTCCTAGTGAGCTATTCTGTGATCTGTTTGTTTGGTTGTTTCCCCCTTTGTTCTGAATCTTGTTGGAGTATTTTATTGGGTATTTTACCATGTTTTTGGAGTATTTATTCCTACCTCTTGGTCCATCTTTTGAATCTCTTGCTCTGTTGAATCCTTGATTATATTATCTGGGAGTTGGTTTGTGTTCATATCTGAGATGAACACTCTGAGTGGTTGTCCTTGGGCTGAGGTTGAGGTTGGAGATAGAGGGTGAATCTTTGAGTATCTTTGTGTATTCTTGAGGCTTTAATTGTCATTTGTGTATATGGGCACTATTTGCCATTTGTGTATATGTGCACTATTTGCCATTTGTGTATATCGGCACTATTTGCCACTTCGGTAGTTGAGGAATATTTGCCTCTATGTATGTAACCCCTCGTCTTTCCGATAAGTCTAAGGGTCGGAAAATATATCTTTAGGCTATGACATTCATAAGATGATCTCCCGATATGTCAAGGGAATTTTTATACGGAGGTATAGTTGTCATTAAGCTGCGATCGTTCGTGCCGGTCACGAACCGTAAAATTTTCGAGGACGAATTTTCAGCTCGGATTTCCTTAAAAATTGATGATTAGGCATGTTATGACTAAGTATGAACTTCCTGCTTAGTTAAGTTGAAATTGGATGAGCTATAAGGGTCGAAATTTATTTCTGATCGTACACCGCGAAATTTCCGCAGTGTACCGAACCTAGCCCATTTTGGAGCTTTTGACTGGAATAAATTTGTGGTTTCGAAAATTATTCTTTCTGGATTATTTTCCACCGAAACTTTATCTGTTTGGACCACAACTGATATGTTGTGGAGATATTTTATTATTTTATTATTTTTTTTCCTAAAGCTTATCCCATAAGTTGGGATTAAATATAAAAGGAATTTTTTTTCCCTTTTCTTCCCCAAATGCCAAAAAGAGAGAGAGAGAGGTGTGATCATCTTCCACCATTTTTTCTTCCAAAGTTCCATAGCCAAATCCTTCTAAACTTCCAATTTATTCGGTAAGTTTTCGATATTATTCGGTAGAAAGCTTTGTAATCCTTCCTAGGTTATGAATCTATGTTTAATTTCTTGATACATGATGTTATGGTGTTGATTTTGAACCTAGGTTTTAAGGTGAAAATTGGGGAAAGGATCCAAAATTGCTTCCTAAGGTGTTAGAAATCCTTTGCAAGGTAAGGAATCCCTTTATTTGGTTGAGGTTATTTGAAACTAGATAATTGATAGTGAATGATGAGATTAGGGGTTTTATGAATATGTTTCTATACATGATAATGGCTGAACATGCATGTACATATCATATTTATGCCCATATATGCTTATAGTTGTGAAAATAGTGAAAGGAAAAATCAGGGTAGATTCTGGCAGTAACTTCCGTGATTTTCTGGGAAAAATCGGTAAAGTATTTTGATCCAATTTTTTTTAGACATGTAGTTCTATAAGTCTAGAAGCTACCATAAAAATTTCATAATTTTTGGAGTAGTATAAGTGTGGTTTCAAAATCATTTTCCAAAACTGGTCCAGAGAGCAGAAAATCCGGACAGCACACTGCCAAGGGTAAAAATGTAATTTTCTGTGTTAATTCGTGAACCTAGGTGACCAAAACTTTTTATGAACATCAAGTACTATAAGTTGGGGTTCTACCATAAAAATTTCAAGTGAAAAAGAGTTCGGGAACTATCTTTACCGGCTCAATCTTTCAGACTGCGCTAGCTGAAATTTTCTTATAAGGAAGTGGTATTATGTATATGAAACCTATGTATATACGTGTAGTATATATATTTATGTGTGTATTATGTATATATATATATATATATATACACGTGTGATGTGTGTGTGTTTAAACTATATATATATATGTATATATGTACATATATGAGTATATATGTATAATTAAATGAAGGTTGTATCTCTATATATATAGTATGTGTAGTGTAACATATATATGTATATATATAAGTAATATATACATATTATATATGGTATGAGGTGGTTGTTAATGTGCCTAAATATTTAAGTTAAGCATGCTATGTATATTATAATGTGTGTGTAATGTATGTACAAAATGTTGTATTATGTATATTATAAAGCATGTACGTGCAGTGTATATATACTTAACGTGTATATATATACATATAGTATGTGTACTTTATGTGAATATGCATAAATGTGGAAAATGTTATGTTGAATGCATATATATACATATGTGTGGTGATGATGGAAAATGTTTTGAGAAACAAGACTTTGAACTATTTTGAGAATGGTGATCGATTTAAAAAGGGGGACTTGATTTCGTGGAACATGTCCAAAAAAAAGTGATTTTGACTCAAGGAGGATGAGAAAGGAAGGAAAATGGTTTTCAAACCCTTGGTTTCTAGTAAAGTTGAGGAGGACCTTGATTAGCCTTCGGGTGGCTTAAAGTGCCCTTGCCCAAGGTTGTTGTATGTAGTATGATCATTCATACTGAAGGTGCGAAGTCTATTCGCCGGGTACTATATAACTCGTTTGGATGAGGTATTCCTGCGGGGGTGTGCACACTTAAAGTATAGTTACTCTGAGAAGTCCGGGTAGGTGTCGTTTTTATGGACCTAGTAGGGCCAGCTAGGGATCATTTTAACGAACCTTACGTCCAGGGGATCAGTGTTAGACCGGGTGATGACCACTGAACCCGAGTTCGATGATCCAAGTGGTCAGGGAAGGAGTTAAGTGAATACTCCAAAGGCCTCACGCTTTCTATAAAGAAACTAAGTGGAAATTTTGTATGAAAATGTAGTTACGCTGTAGCTACGGAAAGGAGATGGTGAAAAGTGAGGAGAATGTCCTTTGAGGAAAGATTTTTCAAAGAATATGTTTGAGAACAAATATGGGATTTGTGTTTTCCCTTTTTCTGCTTATATGCTTAAATGTTTAGCATTATATGATCTGAGTAGGCAAATGACTATTATATGACCTCGTCTAGAGGGAAAATGATTAAGATGATATTGAAATTGTTGCCTATTATGTGTATAAATTGCTATTCGTAAAGGTTGCAGGTAGAACCTCGGCCGATGAGTAAGGATAGGGTTTTGATGTAATCAAGTTTTACAAAACCTTTATTTAGTTTTGGATAACCCATGGATATCCTTACTTAGCCGTCGTGCTAACTGCACTTCAATGTGTTTCTTATCAGTTGCAGATTAGTGTGGGCCCCTGTAGCCGATGAGCTCGGAATAGAAGGGAAGTACAGGTTGAGGTCTACTCTTTGATGTAGACAGGGATTGTTATTAATGTTGTAAGTTTAGCCTGTGCACTTAGAGTGGAGTTTGTCAAAGAGGTGATAGAATTCACTCTAGGTGTGGCGGTAGCACCCGGTTTTCTGTTGATATGATGTAAGCTTCCGCAGCGTTTTATTACGGATTTTGTAATAAATGTAAGAGTTGAAAATTGGGGTGTTACAAAGTGGTATCAGAGCTCAAGGTTGAGATCTAGGTTTGAACTTTAAGTTTGAATCTTTGGGGAATAGTAGTAGTCTTTTGAAACCATAGATGATAAGAAGGAAGTTTCGGGGACGAAACTCTTTTTAAGGAGGGTCTACTGTAACCCCTCGTCTTTCCGATAAGTCTAAGGGTCGGAAAATATATCTTTAGGCTATGACATTCATAAGATGATCTCCCGATATGTCAAGGGAATTTTTATACGGAGGTATAGTTGTCATTAAGCTGCGATCGTTCGTGCCGGTCACGAACCGTAAAATTTTCGAGGACGAATTTTCAGCTCGGATTTCCTTAAAAATTGATGATTAGGCATGTTATGACTAAGTATGAACTTCCTGCTTAGTTAAGTTGAAATTGGATGAGCTATAAGGGTCGAAATTTATTTCTGATCGTACACCGCGAAATTTCCGCAGTGTACCGAACCTAGCCCATTTTGGAGCTTTTGACTGGAATAAATTTGTGGTTTCGAAAATTATTCTTTCTGGATTATTTTCCACCGAAACTTTATCTGTTTGGACCACAACTGATATGTTGTGGAGATATTTTATTATTTTATTATTTTTTTTCCTAAAGCTTATCCCATAAGTTGGGATTAAATATAAAAGGAATTTTTTTTCCCTTTTCTTCCCCAAATGCCAAAAAGAGAGAGAGAGAGGTGTGATCATCTTCCACCATTTTTTCTTCCAAAGTTCCATAGCCAAATCCTTCTAAACTTCCAATTTATTCGGTAAGTTTTCGATATTATTCGGTAGAAAGCTTTGTAATCCTTCCTAGGTTATGAATCTATGTTTAATTTCTTGATACATGATGTTATGGTGTTGATTTTGAACCTAGGTTTTAAGGTGAAAATTGGGGAAAGGATCCAAAATTGCTTCCTAAGGTGTTAGAAATCCTTTACAAGGTAAGGAATCCCTTTATTTGGTTGAGGTTATTTGAAACTAGATAATTGATAGTGAATGATGAGATTAGGGGTTTTATGAATATGTTTCTATACATGATAATGGCTGAAAATGCATGTACATATCATATTTATGCCCATATATGCTTATAGTTGTGAAAATAGTGAAAGGAAAAATCAGGGTAGATTCTGGCAGTAACTTCCGTGATTTTCTGGGAAAAATCGGTAAAGTATTTTGATCCAATTTTTTTTAGACATGTAGTTCTATAAGTCTAGAAGCTACCATAAAAATTTCATAATTTTTGGAGTAGTATAAGTATGGTTTTCGGAATTTTTCCCAAAACTGGTCCAGAGAGCAGAAAATCCGGACAGCACACTGCCAAGGGTAAAAATGTAATTTTCTGTGTTAATACGTGAACCTAGGTGACCAAAACTTTTTATGAACATCAAGTACTATGAGTTAGGGTTCTACCATAAAAATTTCAAGTGAAAAAGAGTTCGGGAACTATCTTTACCGGCTCAATCTTTCAGACTGCGCTAGCTGAAATTTTCTTATAAGGAAGTGGTATTATGTATATGAAACCTATGTATATACGTGTAGTATATATATTTATGTGTGTATTATGTATATATATATATATATACACGTGTGATGTGTGTGTGTTTAAACTATATATATATATATATATGTACATATATGAGTATATATGTATAATTAAATGAAGGTTGTATCTCTATATATATAGTATGTGTAGTGTAACATATATATGTATATATATAAGTAATATATACATATTATATATGGTATGAGGTGGTTGTTAATGTGCCTAAATATTTAAGTTAAGCATGCTATGTATATTATAATGTGTGTGTAATGTATGTACAAAATGTTGTATTATGTATATTATAAAGCATGTATGTGCAGTGTATATATACTTAACGTGTATATATATACATATAGTATGTGTACTTTATGTGAATATGCATATGTGGGAAATGTTATGATTGAATGCATATATACATATGTGTGGTGATGATGGAAAATGTTTTGAGAAACAAGACTTTGAACTATTTTGAGAATGGTGATCGATTTAAAAAGGGGGACTTGATTTCGTGGAACATGTCCAAAAAAAGTGATTTTGACTCAAGGAGGATGAGAAAGGAAGGAAAATGGTTTTCAAACCCTTGGTTTCTAGTAAAGTTGAGGAGGACCTTGATTAGCCTTCGGGTGGCTTAAAGTGCCCTTGCCCAAGGTTGTTGTATGTAGTATGATCATTCATACTGAAGGTGCGAAGTCTATTCGCCGGGTACTATATAACTCGTTTGGATGAGGTATTCCTGCGGGGGTGTGCACACTTAAAGTATAGTTACTCTGAGAAGTCCGGGTAGGTGTCGTTTTTATGGACCTAGTAGGGCCAGCTAGGGATCATTTTAACGAACCTTACGTCCAGGGGATCAGTGTTAGACCGGGTGATGACCACTGAACCCGAGTTCGATGATCCAAGTGGTCAGGGAAGGAGTTAAGTGAATACTCCAAAGGCCTCACGCTTTCTATAAAGAAACTAAGTGGAAATTTTGTATGAAAATGTAGTTACGCTGTAGCTACGGAAAGGAGATGGTGAAAAGTGAGGAGAATGTCCTTTGAGGAAAGATTTTTCAAAGAATATGTTTGAGAACAAATATGGGATTTGTGTTTTCCCTTTTTCTGCTTATATGCTTAAATGTTTAGCATTATATGATCTGAGTAGGCAAATGACTATTATATGACCTCGTCTAGAGGGAAAATGATTAAGATGATATTGAAATTGTTGCCTATTATGTGTATAAATTGCTATTCGTAAAGGTTGCAGGTAGAACCTCGGCCGATGAGTAAGGATAGGGTGTTGATGTAATCAAGTTTTACAAAACCTTTATTTAGTTTTGGATAACCCATGGATATCCTTACTTAGCCGTCGTGCTAACTGCACTTCAATGTGTTTCTTATCAGTTGCAGATTAGTGTGGGCCCCTGTAGCCGATGAGCTCGGAATAGAAGGGAAGTACAGGTTGAGGTCTACTCTTTGATGTAGACAGGGATTGTTATTAATGTTGTAAGTTTAGCCTGTGCACTTAGAGTGGAGTTTGTCAAAGAGGTGATAGAATTCACTCTAGGTGTGGCGGTAGCACCCGGTTTTCTGTTGATATGATGTAAGCTTCCGCAGCGTTATATTACGCATATTGTAATAGTTGTCGGAGCAGAAATTGGGGTGTTACAATGTATTCGGGCACGAATTGCCTTCGTGTATTTGGGCACCATTTGCCTTTATGATTCGGGTATTATTTACCTCCGTGAACTGAGTTTGGTTTGATGTTTGGCGTGAGGATTGGTGTTGGTTGGAGGGTAAGGGTTGTTCTTATCCTTAGGTTGAGGTCTATTTGGTCTCTTTACTTGATTCTTAGGTTATGTCATATCTCGTTGGTTGTTGATTATTCTTGGATGTATTCTTGTTGATCG
This sequence comes from Ipomoea triloba, assembly GCF_003576645.1. NCBI lineage: Eukaryota > Viridiplantae > Streptophyta > Magnoliopsida > Solanales > Convolvulaceae > Ipomoea > Ipomoea triloba. Next base: position 14,208,459 of record NC_044925.1, read on the forward strand.
TTGCTTTAAGTATTCTATTGTATCCTTGATTCAGTTGATATTCTGTTGATATCTTGTTGTCTTGTACAATTCACTTGAATATTTGTATTGTTGAGAAGTCTTGGTTTATCCTTTATTCAGCATGTTATTGTTGAGTATCCGATTTCAAGTATTGAACAGTTAGTTGGTATATATATTTTATATGGGTGTGTAAACCTATTTACAACTTATTATATATCTATATTTCCTTGCGGGTGTAAGTGGTGGTTGCTTAGCAGTCTTTTGCTAATGGTTTCTTGTATGTTTTCCAGGAATGCAATAAGTCTAAGCGAGAGCGCGCTAGAGCTTATCTATATGAGGCAGCTTAGAGTCCAATACTTGAAATTGGCTACCTCATTAGCCCAAGATGGTGATTTTGTTTAAAAAGAATTTTCAAAATACTTCCAGTGCCCGTAGGCTTTCCAAATACCATTTCCTCATCTTCCAAGTAAGATACCTACTTACTAATAGTGACATTTTCCTCACACAAAAATAAGGTTTTTGACAACCTATTTACCAAAATAGCATACGTCCTTCGACGTAAGTTTCATAAACATTTTTATTTGCCCATAGGCTTTTCAAGCATAGTTCCCCAAATCATTTCCACATCTCACCACTTCAATAGGAAACCTGCGAACCGACCAATCTTTATTCATTAACTATTAATATTAATATTGATAGTCATGTTAACCCATTCCATCATAGTACTCTCATAACCATTATCTTAACCCAACAACACTTCCTTAGGCTAATCTTTTAACCTTCATCCTTTAATAACAATAATTCTAACACATTTCTCCACCATCAACAACCATCCTCATACCTCCAATAATAACCCATAGTTATCCAAAGATCATTACTAACTTTAATAGCTTTCACTTAAGTCATTAATTCTATCCATCGTCCATAACCTTCATCATTAATCCATAATTAACCCTTAGTCATCATCTTTAACCCATCTTTAATACTAACTTAATCACCATTACTAGTCAATTATTAACCAATAGCCATTCTTTAATCATCATTCCATGACCACCCTTAAACCGTTATCTTCATCATCATGAACCCATCATCGTCATAGATATTCATCAACAATACCAATAACATCGTCATCCTTCAATTAATTCCTAATCATCATAAAAATCATTAAGTCATATAACTAACCCATAGACCATCACCTTATAATCATATCCATTATTACTCCATCACTGTAACCCCCCACCTATTTCAGTAAAATTAAGGTTCGAAAAACATTTCTTTAGGCTATAACATTCATGAGATGATCTCCCGATGCCTCAAAAGAATTATTATAAGTAAGGACAGTTAGTAATAAGCTGCGATCGTACGTCCCGGTCACGAACCGTAAAAATTTTAGGAACTACTATTCGGACCCGTTTTTTCTAGGAAATGGATTTTTAGGCATCATACTATTATTCTTGAATTTCCTATTTAATTAGATTAGCCCATAGCAGCCAAAATTTATTTGTGATCGTACATCGCGAAATTTCGCGGTGTACCGAACCTAGCCCAATTTTGAGTTCTAGACTGGAATAAATTTTTGGGTTCGAGAATTATTTGAATTGAATTAGTTTCTACCAAGAATTCATCTAATTTAATCCCAATCAGTCTAAGCTAAGATATTTTAGATTATTTTATTCCATTTTATTTTGGATCTTATCCCCAAGAGTGGACTAGTCAACCAAGTGGGTAGATATTTAAGCCAATTTTTTTCCCATTTTGCTTGTGTTGGCCGAAAAATAAGAGAGAGGGAGAGAGAGTGGGATCTTCATCATCTTCATCAAGCTTCAAGACTCCATAGCTAGCAACTTCTTCACAACTCTCAAGTTATTCGGTAAAACTCCAATTTTATTCGGTAGATAGCTTTATTTTTCATCCTAGAACATGAATCTAAGTTAAGATTTCTTAAAATCATGTGTTATGTGGTTGATGGAATTCTAGGGTTTTAAGGTGAATTGGGGGAAAATCATCCACAAAGATCTCCTACAAAATTTGAAACCCGGTTGAGGTAAGGAATCCCTTTATTTGGTTGAGGTTGTTTGAAACTAGGTGATTGATGATTTTGTGAAAATTAGTTTGAGTGCTAGATGGAATTTTTATGTACTTGATGTATGTGTAACTATGTATAATGATATTATTCATGATATATGTGTGTATATATTGTGTTTATGTTACATATATATATGTGTATAAATAAATAAAAATGTATGGGTATGTATGTACATATGTAGTTCGTGAAGTGTGTGTGTATTAAGGATATATATATATATATAT
>NC_044925.1:14211629-14214061 GCF_003576645.1 Ipomoea triloba
CCTATTATGATCAGTACGTGGAGCTGGTGAGGTTTGCTCAGAACATTGTGCCTGACGAAGCCAGTAAGGCGAGGAGGTTCGTACGTGGACTGGATTGGGCTGTGAGAGGGGCGATTGCACCGTTTATGTGCACTACGCTCAAGGAGGCATATGACAGAGCATCTGACCACTACCAAGTGTACCTGGATCAACAGGAGGTCTACAGCAAGAATACGAGGAAGGGGGATGATAGACAGGGAAAGTTTAAGTCGGATAACAAGAAAACCAGCCAGGGAAGATTCAATCCGATGCAAGGGGAAAGGAAGGGAGGAATGAATCAGAGGAGAAGTTCAACTTGCCGGAGGTGTGGACGAGATCACCTTGGAGAGAATTGCCAAGGAGAGAAGATCAGGTGCTTTAAGTGCGGGTTCTTGGGGCACAAGTACTACGAGTGCCAAACTAGGATGGACAATCATCGGGACCCCTCGCAGAAAAACAATCAAAGAGGAGGATTCGGTGGGAACACCAGCCAGAGGCCCGCGGAGACGAGAAATGGGGGAGGCAACTCTCAACATGGAAACCGGGGGAGGCCGGCTAATGCAGCTCCAAATCCCACCAACAAAGGGAAAGCACCCGTGGGAGAAAGCAGCACGGCAAACCAGGGCAAGATCTACGTCGTTAACAGCAAGCAAGCTCAGGCTAGCGACGTCGTGACCGGTACATTCCTTATTAACTCAGTACCTGGCTTAGTATTGTTCGATACAGGAGCTACCAATTCGTTTATATCATCTACATTTGCGGATAGATTAAAGCTAAGGCCTACTATTGAGTTAGATTTGAATGTAAGAACTGCCTCGGGAATAGTAGTGGCCTGTAAGGAGGGATATGACAATATCACAATAGAAATAGCGGGATCCAACTGTCCCGGAAACCTCATTCGTTTCGGTCTAGAGGGTATTGATGTGATACTAGGAATGGACTGGTTGGATAAACATAAAGCTCAGATAGTATACAGTGAGCGAAAGGTTGTCTTGCGAGGACCGAAGGGGAGGAGGATATCCTATCGAGGAATGGAAAAGCAACCTGAACCAAGGTTGATGACGATGCAAAGGCTGATGAAGTACGCTCGCAAGGGGTGTGAAGTGTACCTCTGTTTAATGCAGGAAGCTGGGATGGAAGAACCTGAACTAAATCAAATCCCGGTGGTGCGTGAATTTCCCGATGTGTTCCCGGATGACCTCACGGAAATGCCGCCAGAGAGGGAAGTGGAATTTACCATCGACCTTGTACCGGGGACCGCACCAGTATCGAAGGCGCCTTATCGAATGGCACGGAAGGAGATGGAAGAGTTGAAGGCTCAACTAGCAGAGTTATTGGAGAAGGGATTTATTAGACCAAGTGTGTCACCTTGGGGCGCACCGGTACTGTTTGTAAGGAAAAAGGATGGAAGTCTAAGACTGTGCATTGACTATAGAGAGCTCAATCGAGTCACAGTGAAGAACAGATACCCATTGCCCAGGATCGACGATCTGTTTGATCAACTGAGGGGAGCAGGCGTGTTTTCAAAAATTGATTTACGGTCAGGGTATCACCAAGGGCGAGTCGCGGAACAGGATATTTCCAAAACTGCATTCCGGACTAGGTATGGGCACTACGAATTCACAGTTATGCCGTTCGGAGTGACCAACGCACCAGGAACTTTCATGGACTTGATGAACAGGATTTTCCTTCCATACCTGGATAGGTTCATTGTTGTCTTCATAGATGACATTTTGGTTTATTCTAAGACACCGGAAGAGCACGAAGAGCATCTCAGAACGACGTTACAAATGTTGAGGGAAAAGAAACTTTACGCAAAACTTTCAAAATGCGAATTTTGGAAAGAGGAAGTAGCATTCCTGGGTCACATAATCACCAGGTAAGGAATAGCAGTGGATCCAACTAAGATAAGAGCTGTAATGGNACTTCGGCTGGGAGGAATTCAAGGAAGAATTGAGAGGACAATTCTATACAGAAAGGATCAAGGGAATCAAGTGTGAGGAATTCCTGCGGTTGAAACAAAAGGGAGCGACTGTGCAGGCCTATTATGATCAATACGTGGAGCTGGTGAGGTTTGCTCAGAACATTGTGCCTGACNGAGAATGCGAGCATGCGTTTCAGGAACTCAAGAAGAGGTTAACGACTGCCCCAGTGTTAACCTTACCTGTGGGAACGGAAGGCTATGAGCTATACACTGATGCGTCTCACAAAGGACTAGGATGTGTCTTGATGCAACATGGAAAGGTAATAGCTTACGCGTCTCGTCAACTAAAACCACACAAGGCTAACTACCCAACCCACGATCTGGAACTAGCAGCTGTGGTGTTTGCCCTGAAAATCTGGCGACATTATCTTTATGGAATCACTTGCAAGATCTTTACGGATCATCAGAGTTTGAAGTACATCTTCACTCA
>NC_044925.1:14220758-14242230 GCF_003576645.1 Ipomoea triloba
ATCACCATCTATATTATTCCTATTCACTACTACCAAAGCATTAACCATTAGTACTCTTTAATTAGTGCCCATAATCAATCTTCAGTCCATCAGTTTATAACCCATGTATCAACCTCTTATTCAAACATCACCATCATCATTATAAGCTTCGTTATGAACATTTAATCCATCATTATTCCCTTAATCATAATCAGCTTTGCCCTTAGTCCATCATTAGCCATAATCACAATATTTAGCATGCACTACATCATCACCATCAACTTCCTAATCATCATTAGCAACTTAGTCATCACATACCCATCCTTCTTATCAACTAACACCATTCTTTACCATAGTTCACCTCATTACACTACGCACCATACTTAAGCTCAATAAGGATCATTAATCCTAATTACTCCATAATTAGTCCATAACCCTCAATTATTAAGCAATAAACCCAACAACATCAAGTACTAAGCACCCAATTAAACTTTATTCACCATCATTAACTCAATCAATCCATAATTAACAGCTAATAATCCAATCACCATCAATCACTACTCGCCCAATTATTGCATCACCATACCATTATTAAAATTACACTCTTCACATAATTAACAACTAATCCTCATACTTAACCATTAAGCCATCATTAAGCACAATCCATGATTAACTACCATAATCATATTAAATCATCGCCAACGTCAATAACAATTGCATCCACCATTAATCTTTAATTAGAATTACTACCTCAATCCCTAATCACCATTAACCATAATCCATAATTAATTTAAAAACTAAACATCATCATAATAGTCATTAGTCTTAATTATGTACCTTGATTATTCACCTTAATCCCTCTTTAATTCATCATCTTAGATCATTATTAGCATTATCTAAGCATTTTACCATTTCCAGTACGCCTTCATCATCATCAACTACATATTATCAATAAATTTCATCTAATCCTTACCTCATCAACTCCACCATATTCCTACAGGTTCACACCATCTTCAACAAAATTCGTCAACATCATTCTGCCATTTTCTTCATCCATATTAACAACAACTAATCACCATTGTTAACCAACTAACAATCAATAACCATATTTGATTCGTAATACCATCATAAATAAGTCATCATCATCCTCGTAATTAATGTACCATTACTATCATAATCACACCCAATCATTACTAACAAATACCATCAAATTATCATTAGCTAATAATCCATATATTTTAACACAAAGCTCATAAATTCCTATTTCAACTATCAATCATCAAATCTTAAGGACAAAACCGACTTAAGGGATTTCTTACCTCTTGGGTGAAGCACTTTTTGCAATAATAGCTTAGAACCTTTCCTCAAATCTTTCACCAAAAATTCCTAAGCAAAACATACCACCATAACAATAATTTTTAAGAGATTTTAACCTATAGTTAGGTTCTAGAGAAGAAAACAAAGCTTTTAACCGAACAAAATTAGAAATTTACCGAATATTTGTGGTCTTGATGAAGGATCCTAGCTATGGAGGTTGCTAATCTTGAAGATGAAAATGAAGGATTCCTCTCTCTTTTCCTGTAACCCCTCGGCTTTTCCGTAAGACTAAGGTTCGAAAAATATTTCCTTAGGCTATGACATTCATGAAATGGTCCCTCGAGGCTTCAAAAGAATTTTTTTTATAAGGAAGTATAGTGGTTATTAAGTTGCGATCGTTCGTGCCGGTCACGAACCGTAAAACTTTAGGAATTAGTATTCGGACCCGACTATCCTAGGAAATGGATTATTAGACACCATATTATTATTCTTGAATTTCCTATTCAATTAAATCAGCTCATAGCAGCGAAAATTTATTTTGATCGTAGCATCGCAGAATTTCGCGGTGTACCGAACCTAGCCCAATTTCAAGTTTCAGTCTGGGATAAATTTTCGGTTTCAAAATTATTCCTGTTTAAATTATTTTCTACCGAAACTTTATCTGTTTGGACCCCAACTGATAAGTTTAAAAATACTTTATTATTTTATTCCATTTCTTCTTCCCATAAGAACATTTGCCTCAAAAGTGATAATGTCCCAAAGCATGTTATTCCTCTTGTTCCATTCTTGTCTTCCTTGGCTGATTTCACACGAGAGAGAAAGGGAGAGAGCAACTTCATCTCCTTCACCATTTTCCTCCATTAAAACCATAGCCAAGCTTGTACACAACTCTCCAATTTGTTCGGTAAGATTTCAATATTATTCGGTAGAAAGCTTTGTATTCCTTCCTAGATCATGAATCTAAGCTTAGTTTCTTTGTATTTGTGGTTATGGTGTTGATTTTGACCCTAGGATTTTAAGGTGAATTTGGGGAAAGATCCAAGAGTTGCTTCTACGGTATTAGTACACTCCCGAAAGGTAAGAAATCCCTTAAGTCGGTTTAGTTACTTGAAAGTGGACAATTGCTAGTAAATAATGAGATTAGGAGTTTTATGAATATGTTTTTATACATGATAATGGCCGTATATGCATGTACCTATTATATTTATACCCATATAGACTTATACTAGTGAAAATATTGACAAGAATTTAAGATAGTCTCTGGCAGTGACTTCCGTGAATTTCTGGGAAAAATCGGTAAGGTATTTTGATCCAATTTTTTTTATACATGTAGTTCTATAAGTGTAGAACCTACATATAAAATTTCATAATGATCGGAGTAGTATAAGTATGGTTTTCGAATTTTTCTCCAAAACTGGTCCAGAGAGAGAGAAATTCCGGACAGCACACTGCCAAGGGCAAAAATGGAATTTCTGTGTTAATTCGTGAACCTAGGTGACCAAAACTTTTTATGAACATCAAGTACTATGAGTTAGGGTTCTACCATAAAAATTTCAAGTGAAAAAGAGTTCGGGAACTATTTTTACCGGCTCAATCTTTCGGACTGCGCAAGCTGAATTACTGTCCAGAATAGGCAGAATCCGTGGACGCGGTAGCGAACGTGCGTCCACCGGGCATCCAAGGGCGCGAAAGTAAGATTAAATGGTGTAAGCTTGATTATTGATTATTGATGTTTAGAAGATGAGGTTGTTTGATGTTCGTGAGATCAAACTAAGCTTTGATAGTTGTTGATGTTTAGATGATGGGGTTGTAATGAACCTAAGAGGTTATGAGACTGATGATGATGTTATAACATGTTGATACATGGGTTATGAAATGGTGACAAAGTTAGGATGGATATTACTGATGATTGTAATGATCATAGATAGTAATTAGAGCTTAATTAAGGACTTAGTAATTAATGATGGATTAACAATGGAGTTCAGAAGGTGATTAAGCTCTAATTATAGTGATTAAGGACTGATAATAGTTATTAAGGTTTAATGACTGGATGAATAGACGGAATGGTAATTAATATATTATTAAGGTGGGACTAATTATTTGAAGGATTATCTTTGGTGATTATTGTGAGATCTTTGTTATGGGCAATACTCTCTATTTGGTGGTTATGTTGAAAGATTGGAATTACTCTTTTAGAATTTATTTGGAGAGGTTGGAATTCTCTCTTTGGTTATTATTTTAAGAACTTGGAAGTGATTCTTTTGATTTGGGGATTGTTGATGTTTACTTGAGGATTTAAAATATCTCTTTGGTAAATATACTATGGTTTAAAGGAAGTTTGAGTGGTGATGATATTACGATGTTTATTAAGGAAATTGTTATATGGAAATATTGAGATAAAGATTGTATATGGTGAATTTTGAGGAAATAGTTGTTGAACGACTTTGGATTATGGTTAGGTAATGACTTTACCTCAAGTTACGAACTAATGGTATTAATGCTTTCGAGGACTTGATAATGATGTTATAATGTTGTTGACTTGTTGTCGATGATGGATTACAAGGTTAGTAGTTACTAATGACAATAATTAATGTTTAAGAGTGATTAAGGTCAATTGTTGGATTATGGGTGACTAAGTATCGATTATGGAGGTGCGATATCCTCAAGTTATGATCTAATGGTGTTGATCATGGTAGAAGTTATTGATGTCGATAGTGACAAGGATAACTCTCTATTATTAGTTAATTGTGGAACCATGATTATGGATTACCAATGATGATTGGATTGTACGATGAACTGAGATTCATGATAAGGAATAAGGTTAAGGATGTGAATATTAACGGCGCTATGAATCGATTGATTCATAAATGATTGACTATGGGTTCATACTATTATTATAATAGTAGTGGAAATGGATATATGTAGTGTTAGTAGAATATACAAGTGTATAACTAGCGGGATTGATTTCAAGTATGGGACTTGAATATGAAGTATATCCAAGAATATCCTAGTATTGTATATGATGAAGTATCCGATGAGTGACCAGCTTGTGTCCAATTATGCTTTCTTCGAATCTTTGCTCGTGCTTGAGCTATGCTTGAAAAGCCTTTCGGCAAGTAAAAATGTTTATAAAACTTACGTTGCAGAACGTATGCTATTTTGGTAAACGGGTTGTCAAAACCTTATTTTTGGGGAAAATACCACTTTTGTAAGTGTGTACTTTACATGAGAGTGATGAGAAAATGATGTTTGAAAAGCCTGCGGGCACTGAAAGTATTTTGAAAATCCTTCAGGGGCTAATGAGGTAACCAATTTTAAGTATTGGACTCAATTGTGAAATATGTCCAAAAGAAATGATTTAAGAAAGAAAAACTGAAGGAAGGAAAATGTTTTCAAACCCTTAGTTTCTGGAACAAGGTGGGGACCTTCGGGAAGGCTTAAATGCACGACCCGGGGTTGGAATAAGGGTGGACATACGGGAGGGCTGGAGTGCCATGGCCCTAGGTTGGGATAAGGAGACCGACGGGAAGGCAGGGAAATGCCACTGCCCAAGGTTTGAGAAGGAGAATTGAGAAATGTTCAAAGTGCTTACTCAGGGGAAACTAAGTGGAATTTTTGGCTATGAAAATTATTGTTACTCTGGGCTGCGGTTCAGATTATTATAGAGCTGCGGTTCTATTTGCAAATGAAAATTGTTGTTACTCTGGGCTGCGGTTCAGATTATTATAAGCATTAGAGCTGCGGTTCTATTACAAATGATGGAATTCCTGGAAATGTAAAATTTTGCAAACTTGTCCAAAAAGGGCATGAAAATGATTTTGAGCGGCAAGTTATGCCATTATTCTTATTTGAGAAGAGCTTTACAAGATTTAAGGTTTATACGCTTTTATGCTATTCATAAATCGTTTGGTTGCAGGTAGATTTTCAAATCATGGGTAAAACTTTATAAAACTTTCAGATTATCTATGTTTTCAAACCTTTGTCTACTCTAAAGTGACAATGGATTTTCTTACTTAGCCGTCGCGCTAACTGCACTTCATTGAGCCCTTTATCAGATGCAGTTTAGTGAGTACCTCTGTGGCCGATGAGCTCAAAATAGAAGAGAAGTGCAGGTTGAGGTCTACTATGATGTTGTTGTAGTATGTTAGTGTTGTAAGTTTAGCCTGTGCACTTAGAGTGGAGTTTGTCAAAGAGGTGATAGAATTCACTCTAGGTGTGGCGGTAGCACCCAGTTTTCTATTGATAAGATGTAAGCTTCCGCTGATGTATTATTACGGATTTGTAATAAATGTAAGAGTTGAAAATTGGGGTGTTACATTTCCTCTCTCTAATTTTCGACCAAATGGGAGATATGGAGAAGCTTGGAGATCAAGTGTCCATTTATAGCAATTCTTAATTAATTTAATACTAACATGTGGTGTAGGGAGTTGCCAAGTGTCAAATTCCTATGGTAACTCAAGAAAATATCTTTGGCTTAGACTGTTAAGGGTTAAAATAGATATAGTTACGGTAGGAAATAATTTAGGTAGGGGTAAATTCGAAACCAAAATTATCCCGGACTTAATTCTAAACTTAATTTCTAAAATCGGGCAATGTTCGGTACATCGTGAAATACAGCGACGCTACGGTCAAAATAAATTTCCACTATTACGGGCTAATTTAATTAAATAGGAAATTCAAGGTTAATGGTATGGTGCCTAATAACCCACTTCCTAGGACAATCGGGACAAAACACATACTCCTGAAAATTTTTACAGTAGAAAAATTAGAGAATTATAAATGGGCAAAAAAAAATTGGGCTAAAATAATTAATTTGGAATTGGGCTAAAGTTAGGTTCAGAACATTACGAAATAATCACATTTGGGCTTAGGGATTTAAGTAGTAAAATAAAAAAAATAAGTTGACCCAATGCCCATAACAAAATAGTTAGATTTATATAAAATAATAATAATAATCCCTTTTTGAAAATATTTATTGAAATAATAATGTTAAGAAAATACGGGGTATTACAACGTCCTTCAGCCTCTGTTACACAACGTCGAATTATTTGATCGGCACACACTTTGAAGAGATACGTGATGTTGTGGTTTTAGTGGGAGTGAATGTGAAGGTGGTAAAATGAAGAGTCAAGACTCCCCGAGTGTCGTGTCTCTCAAGGATGGCGAATGGGAACCAAATTAGTGTGTTGGCATTTGAGAGGTTGAAAGACAAGAGTTACAGGAATGGCTAGGGGTTGGATTCATTGATAAGAGGGTAAGAAGGTTGATAAAGGTTGTGTAAAAGAAATGTAAAGATGAAGATCGGGGCCTTAGGCTTCTCTATGTGGACTATCTTTTATGGTTTTCGTGAGCTAGAGATGTGGAATAGACTAGGGAGTTCATGGCACATCACCAAGTGGCGTCACACTTTGGACTCCCACATCCTCATTCGGTTGGGGCATTTCATCGAACACTTTGTCTACCACTCCTCTCGGATCTTGTCCTTTCGGACTAAGAGCGGAGATGTGGGTGAGTTAGGCTCGTGAGTGGTCGCTATCGCGCACACACTCACTTCATATGGGTTTGCTACCTATTGTGGCCACACTTAGGCACAAAGCATCAATAAACATCATCCACACAAGATCATCATCCAACAATCATAAAGCTCACATTTAATCTATCAATTTTATATCAAACATCCACATAGATTCACCTTGGGGACACCAATCCCCTTTCTAATCTACTCTAACATTATAAAGAAACAAGAACAGGAAATGAAATAATCAAAGAAACAAGTATAAGATTAGATAATGGAGAGAATGATTACCACCCTTAGAAAGGGGATCTTTACAATCTTGTTCTTGAAATTCAATCCTCTATCTTGATCTTCAATCTAATCTAAACTAAAAGGAAAGGAATTTTCCCCCAAGGGGAAAAAACCCTAAAAGAAATTTAGATCTAAAACTACCCTAAGGCTGCTTGGTATTTGATTTCCGCCAAAGCTTCTTTATATAGTGCAGATCTGGGTCGCGTACGAGGGTGCGTACGCTCGTACGCCACCTCGTACGCGACGTTCTTTGGTTATTTTCCTCCCACACGCGTGGTGGAGGGCGTGGGGAGCTACTGGAATTATTCCACGCCCCTCCACACGCGTGTGAGGCTGCGTGGGAGGCTCCTGCTTCATGTCTTCTTCACTTTCTGCTCAGTTTTGGCCTTAAGTCCTCCTTTTGGCTGTAGAATAGCTTAAAAACATCTTCCATACACACGTTAGAAGATTTTGGTCATATCTGAGTCTTATTGCATGAAATCCTTATGAAATGGGTACTAAACTATACAATACTAGCCCTTAAATGACCCTTAAAATAGGCTATTCTTGGTGCTTATCAAAGTTTCCACACTTAGATCTTGCTTGTCCTCAAGCAAGCACACTTTCCTAAACTCTAATCATATAAGCACCAAGGATAGTCCGTTCTCTCGTTTGTCAATTGATCAAGCGAAGTGTAGGTGTTTGGAGTTGAGTGGGTGAAATCCCCTACACTATCTACCAAGACCACTAAACTCATGCCGGCCAAAGGTAAGAAATATGCTAAGGAAGTTAAGGTCTCAAGATATGACATAAAAAGTTTTACACCTTTCAAGCATGCAAAAGACAATAGGGTTTCACCTTGTATTTTCTAGGGGCCTCCGGCCGATCTGACTAGTGGGAACGATGCTCACCCCCTAGCCAATTTCCATCCTAACGCCAAAGCCTCTTTACGTTAAAATAAGTGAGGGCAGGGACATGGACCGCTCATCGCCATGGCTTGGGCGATCACTCTATTTTCTCACCTCCTAGGAAAACGTCGTCGGGCTACCCGACTTCATATGGAGATCCATGCTTTTTCGAAGACAGTGCAATGGGTGCTCGAATCCTAGCGAGGCGGCTCACCTCCTTTCAATTTTCTCTTCTCCTAGGAACATTTTAAGTGGACAACCGACTCCAGATATAGCGTTTACCAAGCGTCCCGTGTACTTTTGCTTCAAGAAATGCCCCAAGATGGGAAACATCCTTGAATACCCACACAAATAAGGGAAGAACAAAGTGTATAATCGGAAGGTTCATGGCTTCAAACACTCCCCTTGATTTCTCAAAGGTAGTGTGATCTTCTCATATTTTCTCATGCTCTCTTCCACCCCTGATGGTCTTATCAATTTGATCATAAGGTTGAGACCATATCCCTTCACTGGAAGTCATATCACCCCCCTCAATTCCCTCGAACAAATCAAATGTGAAAATTCTCTCCTTATCCATCATCTCTTTCTCACATTCTCTATTCTCATTTCCCCACTCTAATTGTCTAAAAGAATTACCCTTTTCTTTTTCAGAATATAACGAAGTAATATCCCCCTCACCTATCAACTCATCTCGTCCCAAATCATAGGATTCATTTTATAAGAATTTAAAACTATCATATTCATCTTCAAACAAACTAGAATCCCTATGATTTCCAACCAATAAATCACGATTTACTATAGAGTCATCCTCCCAAAAATTAAAGCAATCATAGTCATAAGTAATAGAAACATCAATGCGTAGGGAGTCGTTTTTACAGGGAGCACGAGTATTTTTACCAAAACTTTCGCACTCATTGATAAAATTGTCAACAAAGTCTATGGAATCATCCTCCCGGAAATAAAAACATTCAGTATCATAAGAATATAAATCATTGTTGTATTGTAAAAGGGAGTCATCTACTTGAGTGTCAAAAGTAAATCTATCAAGAGAACATAGATTCTCGAAACCAGTAATGCAAGAAGGTTTAGGAATGTTACCATGTGTAGGCTCTTTATCTTCCCACACTACTTCGATGTTCTCATCATCGCTCTCCATCTCGACCTCTTTTGGATTTTCTAATTCTAAAATTGGAACCTCTACTAGCACCGGAGCATAGCAATCTACCATCCTTTCACTGCCTACTTCTTTTCCAGCGTCTTGTGTATCCATCCTTGGATTGGCTTCCAGAATTGGGAGATTTTCTGCAAGTGGATTACCTATCCGTGATGAACTTGTCCTCATGAACTCCTCCATCATGGCTAGCATTTTCGTTTCGATCTCCTCCAATGGAAGTCTTTCTTCCCGCAGAGTAGCGAGATAATCCTTTAATTCGCTCCAGATTTCGGCTTTCAAGTATCCTCCTTGGCCATTCTTGTGAATACTTCGATTTTCTCTTTAAGAATTTCGATTTCGTCCTTGGCCGGTGGGATGTAATCACAAGGATCGGGTGTGGTAAAATATGGATTAGAAGGCGATGTTTCAAGGTAATGTGTAGGATTGTTTCCTTTAAAAACTTGTGATGGAGATGGGCAATGGGTATTTAGTTGGGAATTATGGAACGAAAATGGCTCGGGAGTATAGCTTGGGTCGATTGTTCTCATCATTAGTGCAAGCTTACTCTCTATATTTTGGAATATTTCTTTAGAGCTTACCGAGTCATTTTGAAAAGTGGAGTATTGTGGGGGAAATTTGTTTTGATTCGGTGGGAAAGGGTGTGTGTATGGTGGTGGGTGATGGTTATGTATATAAGATGGATAAGAGGTTGGGTGTGGTAAGTAGTGATATGGAAATGGATAAGGGTTTTGAGGTGGATAGTGGTATGTTGGTGAAATGTAAGTATGGGTGGAAGGGGGATAATATGGATATGGTTGGGGTGGAGTATAGTTCAAAGGATTTCCTTCATGGTGTGGGTAACCATGGGGATACATTGGAGCTCTCATTGGCAAGCTTACAAATGATTTTTAACAAAAATTTCCTGCACAAAGCTTAGCCAACAACAAATCTTTTGCAACTAGAAGTAGTTGCAAGTGAGCACAAGATATACAAGACAATGTAAGCTCACTTCTTCAAGCAAATAACAAAAATAAGAAAATAAAACAAACAAAAAGAAAGCAATTCAAGAACTTTTAAAAATCAACTTCCAAAATGTCAACACAATTCAAGAACCGTTTTCCATCCCCGGCAACGGCGCCATTTTGATGTTGTGTATTGCGGTAAGGTGTGGATGTAGGTGGTAAAACGAAGAGTCAAGACTCCCCGAGTGTCGTGTCTCTCAAGGATGGCGAATGGGAACCGAATTAGTGTGTTGGCATTTGAGAGGTTGAAAGACAAGAGTTACAGGAATGGCTAGGGGTTGGATTCATTGATAAGAGGGTAAGAAGGTTGATAAAGGTTGTGTGAAAGAAATGTAAAGATGGAGATCGGGGCCTTAGGCTTCTCTATGTGGACTATCTTTGTATGGTTTTCGTGAGCTAGAGATGTGGAATAGACTAGGGAGTTCATGGCACATCACCAAGTGGCGTCACACTTTGGACTCCCACATCCTCATTCGGTTGGGGCATTTCATCGAACACTTTGTCTACCACTCCTCTCGAATCTTGTCCTTTTGGACTAAGAGTGGAGATGTGGGTGAGTTAGGCTCGTGAGTGGCCGCTATCGCGCGCACACTCACTTCCTATGGGTTTGCTACCTAATGTGGCCACACTTAGGCACAAAGCATGAATAAACATCATCCACACAAGATCATCATCCAACAATCATAAAGCTCACATTTAATCTAGCAATTTTATATCAAACATCCACATAGATTCACCTTGGGGCCACCAATCCCCTTTCTAATCTACTCTAACATTATAAAGAAACAAGAACAAGAAAGGAAATAATCAAAGAAACAAGTATAGGATTAGATAATGGAGAGAATGATTACCACCCTTAGAAAGGGGATCTTTACAATCTTGTTCTTGAAATTCAATCCTATATCTTGATCTTCAATCTAATCTAAACTAAAAGAAAAGGAATTTTCCCCCTAGGGGAGAAAACCCTAAAAGAAATTTAGATCTAAAACTATCCTAAGGCTGCTTGGTATTTGATTTCCGCCAAAGCTTCTTTATATAGTGCAGATCTGGGTCGCGTACCCGTTACCTACGCTCGTACGCGACGTTCTTTGGTTATTTTCCTCCCACACGCGTGGTGGAGGGCGTGGGGAGCTACTGGAATTATTCCACGCCCCTCCACACGCGTGTGAGGCTGCGTGGGAGGCTCCTGCTTCATGTCTTCTTCACTTTCTGCTCAGTTTTGGCCTTAAGTCCTCCTTTTGGCTGTAGAATAGCTTAATAACATCTTCCATACACACGTTAGAAGATTTTGGTCACATCTGAGTCTTATTGCATGAAATCCTTATGAAATGGGTACTAAACTATACAATACTAGCCCTTAAATGACCCTTAAAATAGGCTATTCTTGGTGCTTATCAATACGGCTCGTCCCAGAAATAAAATCGAGATTCTGCTAATAATTTTCTCCTTGCATGTGTATCTAAGAACTCCGATAATTCTCCCCTGACCAAGTAGTTGGCCAGATCAGCATACCAAGGTGTGAGATAGGGACCCATCAATTTTTCCTCAGGGAAATATTCGTTCACATCTCTAGTCATATCTTGTCCCTTCTCATTTTCTAACCTTGACATATGATCTGCTGCACTGTTTTCTACTCCTTTTCGGTCCATGATAGTCACGTCAAATTCTTGCAATAGAAGAACCCATCTGATCAGTCTTGGCTTTGCTTCAGGTTTAGACATAAGAAATCTGATAGCCGCATGATCAGTATGAATAACGACCTTTGACATTAAAAGATATGATCTAAACTTATCTAATGCAAACACGATTGTAAATAATTCTTTTTCAGTCGTGGTGTAAGCCTGTTGTGGCTTTATCAACATTCGACTAGCATAGGCAATAGGCTGAAATTTCTTGTCATTTTTCTGCCCTAGCACAACTCCAACTGCAAAATTGCTCACGTCGCACATCAACTCAAATGGTTGATCCCATTTTGGTCCTACGAGAATCGGAGTATGTACCATGGCATCCTTTAAATTCTGGAATGCTTTCATTGCGTACTTATTTAATTCAAATACTGCATCTTTTTCTAACGGTTTAGTCAACGGTCTTGCGATTTTCGAGAAGTCCTTAAGAAATCTTCTGTAGAATCCCACATGTCCTAAGAAACTTCTCAGGGATGTCACACTGTGCGGTGGTGGCAAGGTTTCAATGATTGCTGTCTTGGCTCTGTCGACCTCAATTCCCCTTTTCGAAATTTTATGTCCAAGCACAATTCCTTCTATGACCATGTAATAACATTTTTCCCATGATAATGCCAAATTCATCTACTAGCATCGTTCCAAAACCTTTTCCAGATTTCCAAGGCATTCTTCGAAAGTTTCTCCAAAAATTGTGAAATCGTCCATGAATACTTCCATGAAATTGCCAATGAAATCTTCAAAAATAGCCAACATGCAACGCATGAAGGTAGCAGGGGCGTTACAAAGACCAAATGGCATTCTCCTGTAAGCAAACGTACCAAACGGACAAGTGAATGTTGTTTTCTCTTGATCCTCCAAGGCTACTGGAATTTGAAAGTATCCACTCATTCCATCCAAGAAACAATAGTAACCGTACCCGCTTACTTTCTCAATCATTTGATCTATGAAGGGTTACGGAAAGTGGTCTTTACGAGTGGCTTCATTGAGCTTCCTATAATCAATACAGACTCTCAATCCAGTTATCTTTCTCGTGGGAATCAACTCCTTGTTATCATTTTCAGTGACTGTGATTCCTCCTTTCTTTGGTACCACATGAGTCGGGCTGACCCATGTGCTGTCCGAAATAGGGTAAATCATTCCGACATCCATAAGTTTGATCACCTCGTTTTTCACGACTTCAAATGTGTTTGGGTTAAGTCGACGCTGCGGTTGTTCTAAAATAATCCGCATGTATATCGTGATTCAATAATCTCAATGGAACATACATATTTTTAATCAATAAAAATATTACAAGGATATTATTACAAATTAATTTAAATAAATTCAACTAGATAGGAGATTACATTGGAAATAAAACTTCCTAATTCCTATCTCGTAGTAGTCCTTCCAACCGTGTGCTTTGTTCCATTTGATTAGCAGTCTATTCCTTCAAGGTGGTCTCATCACAGCATATCGGGAATTCAAAGGAATTCGGTTGTGACCTCACTCTTCCAACCATCCACCGTATCCATTAATCCTAGCAAAGTTGTCTTCAACCTTTTCACCAGGATGACGGTTCGCTTCGTAATGACCTTTCACTTTCTTCACATAATCTTCTTTGGGACTAAGCTTTCGCTTGTCCTTCCCCCGATTATGATCGAAGTCGTTGGTCACACTACCACAGTTCTCGGACCATGTAGTGATCACTTCGCTAGATCCTCCGTGGCTATTAGCCGATCCATTTGGTACCGAGCGTACCTGCATCGTAGGAACATTTTCCATGATGCCTACACTATTCTGTGAATCAACGTTCGCCAGTGCTTGGGAATGTGCAACAACGTTGCCGTTCCTTCCATTGTTGTTCAAAACAACATTACCGTTCTCGTCCCAATTAACAATCAAAGGCAAAGCTGGATTTTCCATTTCTCCGTGGTATTCGAGAATTAGAAAAGAATAAATAAGGTTTTAAGATTGTTGGAAATAATTCTCGAAAAACCCAAGAAAATGGAGAAAATAGAAAATCCACAATAAATAAATAATTACAGGAATTTAAAATATACACAGGTTAGATAAACCTGGAACAACTCGGGGACGAAGATGGACGAATTTGGGGTAGTTGTAAACACGTGTCGAATTGCCTATGTCCTTAAAACGTTATTTACCGCATCCGTGGGTGCTAGAGCGTTGCGGTCTAGGTTTCCCTGGATAAAACGTACTACGATCCCTGCGTTCGAGCACACAAACTTGGGACCTGATGAATGAGAACGTGGGATGAACACAGGTGGCTAGAAAGAAGGAGGAGCAGAGTTTCGAGGTGGAAAACAGTTTTTCTTGCTAGGGTAAATCTGTTGCTCAACTTGGTAATTTATAGTAGAGGAAGAGATAAAATAGCATTGAATAATGACATTCATTCTCCATTTGTAACCTCCACCCACTAAGCACATATTTACTTCCCACTAACCGTCCATTAATAAAAAATAATGGCAGGAGTTAATCAAATTAATTCCACAATGCGAAAGGTCATTCTTATGAACGATCACAGTGGTAGTGAAACGTCGCTGCGCGAGGTCACTATGAGTTACCCTGGAAGCCACGAGACATCACTCGTGATAGAGGTTCGCAAGACGTTAGAGCCTGCGAAAAGTCCGCAAGATCGGCTTCATTCGAGAGATCGCATCTCTCGGGCGTAACTCGCCTAATGGCATTCATTCTCCATTTGTAACCTCCACCCACTAAGCACATATTTTCTTCCCACTAATAGTCCATTAATAAGAAATAATGGCAGGAGTTAATCAAATTAATTCCACAATGCCAAAGGTCATTCTTATAAACAGTCATAGTGGTAGTGAAACGTCGTTGCGGGGGGTCACTACGAGTTACCCTGGAAGCCACGAGACATCACGAAGAAGTTCGCAAGATGTTAGCGCCTGCGAAAGGTCTGTAAGACCGGCTTCCTTCCTTCCTTCGAGAGCCCTGGAAGCCACGAGACATCACTCGTGATACAGGTGAGGTCTGTAAGACCGGCTTCCTTCCTTCCTTCGAGAGCCATGGAAGCCACGAGACATCACTCGTGATAGAGGTGTTAGGCCTGCTACTGCTGAGGTCCTAGGTTATGTAGTACCGGCGGGGAAGCCACGAGACATCACTCGTGATACAGGTGAGGTCTGTAAGACCGGCTTCCTTCCTTCCTTCGAGAGCCCTGGAAGCCACGAGACATCACTCATGATAGAGGTGTTAGGCCATCCAATTTCCGGACGACATTCGTGCCCGTAGGTGCCGGCGTACACGAGTCCATGAAACATCACTCGTGATAGAGGTGTTACGCCCGCTACTGCTGCGAGATGTCCCAGGTTATGTGGTACCGGCGGGCCAGCCAATTTCCGGACGACATTCGTGCTCTCAGGTGCCGGCGTACACTAGTCCACGAGACATCACTTGCCGGCGTACACTAGTCCACGAGACATCACTCGCGATAGAGGTGTTACGCCCGCTACTGCTGCGAAAGGTCCCAGGTTATGTGGTACCGGCGGGCTAGCCAATTTCCGGACGACATTCGTGCCCGCAGGTGTCGGCGTACACGAGTCATGCCTTTTCAGGCTCAATTTGGGATTTGATTTGCACCCCTCCTCCCTGCGCGCGAGAGAGAGCATCTATGCTATGCAAGTTAACAAGTCATAAAAAGACCCTTGTATATATAGTGGGTCAAATCTTCCTTCCAAATCAATGTGGGACAAAAGGCTTACTCAATGCTTTTTCCACACATTCCATCTCAAATGGGTCTACTTTGAAAATCAATTTCTCATTCACCCATTATCCATTTTGAGCGTATAATATATCGATCTCTTCGTTTCACTACGAAGAATCCGAATCCACTTTGACCTGACCCAAATCGGATGTGGACCCTACATATATTTATACCACAAAATGGTCACTTAAAATGACATTTATGCCATTTTTTCCAACATATATAACATAATAATATTTAATAAGTGGTTTTTAGTAACAATGAGACAATAGTAACAATTCAAAAAGAAAGATAATATGTATTATTCACAGCTCCAATTTAATCGTTCAAATTCACCGTACACATTGTTATTAATAGTGTACGTAACTGACCACGGATAAATATTCTCAACATAACATTTACCAATAACTAGGATGAGTATGACGCTGTCATCTATATTGAAGCGTACAACTTCATCATCCACCTTAATCTCAGAATGATAAGTTATTTGCTCCCACTGTTCAATGTAGAATGTTTGATCAAAGTAGAGCCGTAGCTTTCTATCCCCGACTATAATTTGAAGCGGTTGTCCATCTAAGACATTGGCATCGTTGAAAAACTTACACAATCGATCATACTACAGTTGGGTAAGAAGATGTTGGTAAGTAATAATATCTTTGGAATCGGTTAGCAAATGTATATAATGTTCTTACCGCTCCAAATGTACAGAAATCTGTATACAAAGAACTACATCGCTCTAGTTGCTCAAACTCAAATCTTGGTTGTATTGAAGATCTTGCGCTCAAACTTATTTGTCCTGATATTTAAAGAAACTATGATTAATATATATTATAACATATAATTTTATGAAATATAGTGTTATGTTACTGATTTCATTTAGACAATTGCTGACAGATGGGCTATATTGATTAAATTTTCTCCGTGGCTTGTAGGAGGAGCTCTTATAGAAGAAAGTTTCAAACTTGAAAAAACCCCGATGTCGAAAAACCACAATGTCTCCAGGAAATAAATGATTTTCAATCATGAAATCACAAATGCCCGATGTAAAGTGCATATTTTTTACTGAAACTTCTATTGTCACACTATAATGCAACAAAATTGTAAAATGTTGCATTAGATGACGATGCATACAATCGAGAATTTTCATACGCTGAAAAAAAAAATATAGTATAGGTAAGATCGGGATCGTATTAAACAATTTAAATATATAACACAAATATTAGATTCTTATATCGTAATTTGTGAAGGGTCGATTTGAATGGAAAACCACGTAATAGTGCATTCACTAACATCAGACAAATGTATTTGATTATTGCAAGCTAGTAAGAAGAATGAAGAACATAAATGGACACGCTATATAGTTGTATAGTAAATAGATAGTTCTGAAAGATAGAGTTAAAAAAAATCTACAAATACAAAATCACTTACGACAAGGATAATTAATTAGTTGTAGAGTAAGGAAGATGACTGTAGTATATTCTTGCGCCTCTATCTCGTTTAGAAAGAACGTTGTTTCAGGCGCATTTAAACCCAACATTTAAACACCAATATAGATTTGATCCTACGGTATGCCTCACACATGCATTCATAATAAGCCTCCCTGCGCGGGTTATTGCGTAATAACTCGTGAATTCATAATTTTTGGGAATTCCAAATCTATTAGGATGGCGATAATATGTTGGGTAATCTACGAATAGATCCATTTGTAAATTGTAATGTTGCAAATAGTTGCGACAAAAAAATAAGTACGAAATTGTTTTGAAGGATTATAAAAATTGTAAGTGGATAAAACTGAAGAGATGAGTAAATAGTTATGAAAGATTTGTCAGTAATTTATACGTGAAAGATTGGGTAAAAAACCTCTAAATTTGACCAAACCTTGTGAATAGCTTTTCAGACTGAAAAGCCATTCCACTAAAAAGTAATAGATGTTTTTTTTTTAAATTAAAAAGCCACCACGGGGCTAGTGCCGCTGTGGTAGCTTTATTAATTTTTTTAATTGAAAAGCTACCACGGGGGACCAATCTCCGTGGTAGATTTATTAATTTTAATTTTAAAAAAAAATTTTTTTTTTTTAGTTTTCCATCGATTTTTTTTTTGAATTACAGAATTCGAACAATTGTTACATGCTATTGGTTATTCAAAGAAGGACATTGTGTCGAAGTATCTGTTCAAATTTGACAATATTTACATATCTTTCTAGCATTAGAAGTTCCAAAGTCTATTTCATTTTGAAACCGACGTGTTTGTTGTTGTCCTCGATTGTTTGGACGCTTGCCGTTAATTTGGTTCGTGGCATGTGACCTGATTTGTCCACTCAATATCTGAGTCTAGTGAAAAGAAATTAGTTGTATTACTCCTTTTGTAATTATTGATAGAGTATTCTTTTGCCACGAACACCTCGTAGACTTCCCTTCGATATTTACACACTACTATGACATGTGCACATGTCAATCCATCGATCTTCCAGTTTTCACACTTACATGTACGGTTGGTCAAGAGCAACATCGTACAATCCAGTTGCGTCACTAAATCGTTGAATGGTTGCATTATTCGACAGTTGCTCTCTTTTGTCCAGTTCGTTGCAAATATTCATTGGCTAGTTTATCCCAACAGCTTCCGTCCTTCGGCCTGATGTACGTCTTACTTGTGGCAAACAGTGTGCATAACTTGTGGAAAGTATGTCTTACTATTGTCGTGACCGGTAGCATTCGATAACCCTTTAAAGAATTATTAAATGATTTAGACGAATTAGTTGTCATTGCACCATACCTGTGACCACCATCATGGGACAATTCCCACCCTTCGGTGTTGATTACAGACAAATAATTGTGGGCGTCTAGCTAGTATTGTTGGATGATTTGCATTGACGAACGAAATTTTCTTTTGGTAATTGCAGTACCTACTTCCCATACCAATGTCTTTGTTAGGAACATCATGTAATAGGTTTTGATGATACCAACTGATAAGTAGAAATCCCCAAGTCTCGATACATAGGCAAAACGCTGTAAGTTCGACAAGTAAACCAAGAGCGAAAATACAACCGGGTAACTTTGAGCTCAACTCGGAAAATATTTAAGCTTGAGGTAAATTTGTTTGAACAACTTAGAAGTCTCATGTTGTAATCATATAGACAAATCAGAAGAAAGCATGGGACAACACTGGAGGAATAAGGGTCTGCGAGACATCAACTAAGTCTCGAGACATAAGCAGAGTTCGAGAGGTAGGACCTCTCGATACAGTTATCCAGTTCGAGACATAAACAGAGTTCGAAAGATAGACCTCTCGATATTTGAGCAATCAAGATATCAACCTTGGTCTCGATACACTAACAATTCTCCAACAAAGCTGAATGACGGTCAGGAAGCATACTTAAAGTTTGGAGAAGAAGAATATCATGGAGATAGAATAATGAAGAGGTGCCGAACGTGAAGATTTCAAAATAGGCGGAAATGGATGACACGTCAGATTTCCACCACAAACGGTCAAAAGGTGCACCAATGCTGAAGTGGTCTGATTCCCTACAAACAAGGAATAATGGGAATATAAAAAGAGTAACTTTTACCTAAAGACGAAAGTGGAGCATGGACTCAAGAAAGTGAACCATAGAATATTCACTACAAGACAAGAGGCTCAAGTTACAAGACCACCACTCCATGAAATATGCTGAAAATATGCAAGACCCATGATCAGCATGGGAGACAAATTTCAAACGGAATAATTTTCCCTCCAACGGAATTATCCCTCAACTCTCATATAAAAAGGACGAGAAGACACAAAGCTGTTGGTCCCAAGGGGATGGGGTACAAGTCTAGAGGGGGGGGTGAATAGACTTGTATAAGATTTTGCAAATCTTTTCAACCTCTCGTGTGTATTGAACTTAGGATGTTTAGGTTCGATACCTCACGAGGTGAAGACAAAGTTTTATGCGCAGCGGAAATGTTATCCCCTTTTAGTTAGCACGAGTTTTAGTTAGTTCGAGAAGTGAGTTTATATGCAGTGCAATCGAGAGGTTAGCGAGAGATGAAAACAGTAAGTAAATGCAAGAGAGATTTTTAAGTGGTTCGGCCAACCCGCCTACGTCCACTCTTCTTCCAGAAACTCCCTGGAAGGATTGCACTAAAAACTTCCCTTATTTAGTACAATATCGAGCGCTTGAGCTTTGATCACGAAGCCCGCCTCAAGCCTCAGGTTTTTCGCCCCGCTTCTTGTTACTCCACCTCTCGAGCACTTGACCTTTGATCACCAAGCCCGCGTCAAGCCTCAGGTTTCTTTCACTCGGACAGCTGCCAGGTTACTCCACCTCTCTTGCTTAATCCAAAGCAAGGTGTTTTTGGTTGTCACAGTTGAATGTAACAGACTCCAATCTGACCACAAGCTATCTTTGAATCAACTTCAATGTAGAGCAGCTTGGGTCACCTTCTGGATGTATAACAGTTTAAGCTTTGTAACTCTCTTGAAACACTAAGATGTGTTTTCTCGCTATTTTGAATATCAGGATGATATTCCAAGTTAACCACTTTGCACTTTGAACGTTTTAGGCAGACACTTCTTAAGAATTTCGAACCCCTTCTTTTCACTACTTTTTTTCTTTGTGTCTTTACGTCCTTATATATGAGAGTAGAGGAATAATTCCGTTGGAGGGAAAATTATTCCGTTTGAAATTTGTCTCCCATGCTGATCATGGGTCTTGCATATTTTCAGCATATTTCATGGAGTGGTGATCTTGTAACTTGAACCTCTTTGTCTTGTAGTGAATGTTCCATAGTTCACTTTTCTTGAGTCCATGCTCCACTTTCGTCTTTTGGTAAAAGTTACTCTTTTTATATTCCCATTATTCCTTGTTTGTAGGGAATCAGACCACTTCAGCATTGGTGCACCTTTTGACCGTTTGTGATGGAAATCTGACGTGTCATCCATTTCCGCCCATTTTGAAATCTTTACGTTCGGCACCTCTTCATTATTCCATCTCCATGATATTCTTCTTCTCCAGACTTTAAGTATGACCGTCCTTCAGCTTTGTTGGAGAATTGTTAGTGTATCGAGACCAAGGTTGATATCTTGATTGCTTAATGTCTCGAACTCAAGTATCGAGAGGTCTATCTCTCGAACTCTGTTTATGTCTCGAACTGGATAACTGTATCGAGAGGTACTACCTCTCGAACTCTGCTTATGTCTCGAGACTTAGTTGATGTCTCGCAGACCCTTATTCCTCCAGAGTTGTCCCATGCTTTCTTCTGATCTTTCTATATGATTACAACACGAGACTTCTAAGATGTTCAAACAAGTTTACCTTAAGCTTAAATATTTTCCGAGTTGAGCTCAAGTTACCCGGTTGTATTTTCGCTCTTAGTTTACTTGTCGAACTTACATTGATTCCTATCTTTCGAGACTTTGGGGATTTCTACTTAACCGTTGGTATCATCAAAACCTATTACATGATGTTCCTAACAATTTCCCCCTTTTTGATGATGCCAACACTTATACTTACTCTATATGGCTGATTTGATAGAAAGAATTAACATGGATTTTATTTTTCAGCGCATATGGTAAGTTTGACAAAAATTCTACTAAACATGAATAAGTAAACTCACGCAACACCCCCAGCAGAAGATATATATATTAAGATTAAGGGAATGTTTACATAACAGAGTTTAGTGGAAAAGATTCAAAGAAGTAAGACCAAGAACAACATAAGTATCAATACATTGAAATAAGATGGAGTTTGGACCACGAGAGCTTACTTCTTGTTGCCTTTCCTTTTCTTGTTAATGGCTTCTCGTGTCTTGATGGGGTCTTTCGGATTTACCAGGCTTAAGTATTCATCTGTGACATCTAGATGCCTGTAGTTCCTGTAGGCTTCCCCCACGAACTCACCATCAATTACTCCATCTTTCCACCA
>NC_044925.1:14242489-14245124 GCF_003576645.1 Ipomoea triloba
AGCAATACATTCTTCTGGAGACATGTTGCTGTGTGTGTTGATATTCCAGTGATTTTCAGAAGCTTGAATATCTCCAGAGTCAGAATTTGTTCAGTGTCTTCTCTGTTCCCAAACTTAAAGTTTGTCATGAGAAGATCTATCTTCCTTTCTTCTTCTGACTGTCGTTCTTGTCTTTTTCTTCTTCTTTCTCTGTCCTCTTCTCTCCTTCTCTCCATTTCCAGTGTACGCTGGACCCTTAGGTTTTCTGCCTGTTTGGCATCCTCCACTGCTTTGCTCATGATTCTTGGTATTTTTGGGAGGTGGTCCAGCTGGTTCACTTGCTGCCCTTTTCTGCCCAAGTTGATTCAACGATAGCTTGTGGTCAGATTGGAGTCTGTTACATTCAACTGTGACAACCAAAAACACCTTGCTTTGGATTAAGCAAGAGAGGTGGAGTAACCTGGCAGCTGTCCGAGTGAAAGAAACCTAAGGCTTGACGCTGGCTTGGTGATCAAAGGTCAAGTGCTCGAGAGGTGGAGTAGCTGGAAGCGGGGAGAAAGACCTTGGAGAGGCGGAGTAACCTGGGAGCTGTCTTGTGAAGATCCTGAGGCTTGAGGCGGGCTTGGTGATCAAAGCTCAAGTGCTCGATAGGTGGAGTAACAAGAAGCGGGGCGAAAAACCTGAGGCTTGAGGCGGGCTTCGTGATCAAAACTCAAGCGCTCGATATTGTACTAAAAAGGGAAGTTTTTAGTGCAATCCTTCCAGGGAGTTTCTGGAAGAAGAGTGGACATAGGCGGGTTGGCCGAACCACTTAAAAATCTCTCTTGCATTTACTTACTGCTTTTATCTCTCGCTAACCTCTCGATTGCATTACATATAAACACACCTCTCGAACTAACTCAAACTCGTGCTAACTAAAAGGGGATAACTTTTCCGCTGCGCATAAAACTTTGTCTTCTCCTCGTGAGGTATCGAACCTAAACATCCTAAGTTCAATACACACGAGAGGTCGAAAAGATTCGCAAAATCTTATACAAGTCTATTCACCCCCCCCCTCTAGACTTGTACCCCATCCCCTTGGGACCAACAATTGGTATCAGAGCAAGTTCTCTGATCGATATAAACTTTCGTTTATATTGCCTAGAGATCCTTCTTGAAAAATCTTTTAAAAGTTTTCAAAGAACGAGATAATTTTTCTAATATGGATAGCATGTTGTCGAGACATCTTCTCTTTGATCTTAGCAGGTTCGATGACTGGAAAACACGCATGCTTGCGTATCTATCAGCCCTCCATGATGAGATGGCCGAAGTTATAACATCTGGACCAGTCAAGATCATGATGGTAAACACGGCTGCTGAGCAAACCAGGGATACATCAAAGTATGTCCCCAAACCTAGGGAAGAATGGACAAGTGATGATAGGAAGAGAAACAACCTGGACAACATTGCCAAGGATATTCTCTTCAGAGCTATAGACGAAACCATCTTCCCAAAAGTAAGAAAGTGCAAAACGGCGAAAGAGGTATGGGATACTTTGATGTTAATTGGTGAAGGAGACGAACAGGAAAAGGAGAACAAGCTCACCGTGGCCATGAAGAAGTTCGAGGACTTCAAGATGAAGCCAGGGGAAAGCATCGACAGCATGGAATCTCGTTTCATGAAGCTATCAATAGAGATCAGTGATCTCGAGAAGGAGATTCCACAAAAGGAGCTAAACCTGAAGGTCTTACGAGGCCTTACCAAGGAGTGGGAAATGAAGGTGATCACAACGCGTGATCACAGGGATTTGAAGAACACCACAACCGACCAACTATTCAGAGATCTCAAAGCCTTCGAATTTGAGATGTTTCCAAGAGATGAGGACGTGGTGGACAGACGGAATGTGGCACTGGTTGCGGACCAACCAACCACCTCCTCAAGGTCAGATCCTAATCCCACTGATTTTTTATCTGACGAACAGTTTGCTTTCTTCATGAGAAAATTCAGGAAGTTCATGAAGAAGACACCGGAAAGCAATACAAGTTCACCTTCCTCCTCAAGAAGGAAAAATGAGAGATACACATCCAGAAGAATAGAGGAAGAAGAACAAGGTCTATGCTACAACTGCAGGAGACCGGGGTACTTCAAGGCTGACTGTCCTTACCCTAAGGTAAGCAAGTATCAAGGCCAAGAAGGCAGGGACTCCAGGAGAAAGGAGGAACCAAAGAGAAGCCAGCACAAAGTGGCTTCAAGGGAGATACAAAGAAACATCTGCGCAGAAAGGCGCTTGTTGCTGAGAACTCGAGAGAACAATCGAGGAGTCCGAGACGTCGAGCTCCAGTGAAAGCAGCAGCAGCTCAGAGGATGAGAGGGGGCTCATCTGCTTATACACCGAGGAAGAAGAAATCAATGCTAATGGCCATTGACAATGAGGTAACCTCTACTTCCACATCTCGCTGCTCTACTTCTACTCTCGTTGTTCTTCTTTCAGAAGCGATGAAGATCCCTTTGAGATGCTTGAAACATTTAAAAGGGATCTCGCAGTCGCTAATAGCACTCATGCCAAAATCAGGGAAGAAAACAGCAAGCTAACTGCTGAAAGAGATATGCTTAAGAACGTCTCGAAAGAGAATTCAGAGCTAACTCTCAAAGTAAGTGAGTTAGAAGCTAAAGTAAT
>NC_044925.1:14245149-14246482 GCF_003576645.1 Ipomoea triloba
TTATGCTGGGATTGGCATAGTAAGCTTAGTCATCTGAACTTCAAGACTATCAACAAGCTTACTAAGAGGAATCTAGTGGAAGGACTGCCCAAAGTGACGTTTCGAAAGGACAAAATTTGTGAGGCATGTCAACGTTGCAAACAGATCAAATCCTCTTTCAAGAGCAAAGCCGAGACATCATCCACTAGACCATTAAGTCTTCTTCACATGGACTTATTTGGCCCAGTGGATCCACCCAGCATAAAGGGAAAGAAGTACACTCTTGTGGTAGTGGATGACTACACAAGATTCACTTGGACCGTGTTCTTAACCAAGAAAAGCGAGACAAAAATTGCCCTACCAAATCTCTTGAAACAAGTTCAAGTTGAAAAGGAAGTCTCGATACTAAAGATCCGGTCAGATCAAGGTGGAGAGTTCGTTAATCAAGTAATCGAGAGCTACTGCAACGAGAACGGAATTCATCATCAACTATCAGCTGCTCGAACACCTCAACAAAACGGGGTTGCTGAAAGAAGGAACAGAACTCTCAAAGAAGCTGCAAGGACCATGCTCTCGCAAGCCAACATATCACAAGGATTTTGGGCAGAAGCAATCAACACAGCGTGCTACACCCAAAATCGGTCCTTGATCGTAAAAGGAGTTGGAAAGACTCCATATGAGTTGTGGAATGGAAGAAAACCGAATGTAAGCTACTTCCACACATTCGGGTGCAAATGCTATATCCACAACAATGGGAAGGCTCAACTAAGAACCTTTGAAGAAAAGGCAGATAATGGAGTATTTCTGGGATACTCATCGACAAGCAAAGCATTCAGAGTCTTCAACAAGCGGAGTTTGGTAGTTGAAGAGTCCATACATGTTACCTTTGATGAAAGGGCATCGNCATTAATCATATTCATCAGGTAGGTATCCCTACCATGGCATAACAGTAGCAAGGCATCATGTCAACAGCCGACTTAAACCAATATGACCAACAATCAGCATATATATGCAATGACAAGTAGTAATTATACTACGCAACAATTAAATCACATATTATACACGGAATGGCAAGGTACCCCGTTCTCTGTCCGGCCTCCGGCCTCCAGCTCCAGCTCCAACTCCAACAAGGTCAACTTAAACTGACTCGAACCCTAGGCAAACTTACCTCTCGAAGACAAGCAGTCGATAGTTCGAGACGTAGCGGAACTCCAGTCAGAATCAGATGATGAAGAGTCTACAAAGAAGAAAGCTCCTTGTAACACCCCAATTTCTGCTCCGACAACTATTACAATAATATCTCAACCTTCAATGGAAGTATCAACTGCTGCTCCGACAACTATTACAATATGCG
>NC_044925.1:14246705-14248274 GCF_003576645.1 Ipomoea triloba
AAATTGGGGTGTTACAAGGTGGTATCAGAGCATGGTTTTGAGGTCCTTACTTTGGGCAATAGAATGAGTTAGGCTCTGTCGCAAGTTAGTATAAGAGCCTATGATTCGAGTCAGCCTAGGGTTCGAGTCAGTTTAAGTTGACCTTGTTGGAGTTGGAGCTGGAGCTGGAGGCCGGAGGCCGGACAGAGAACGGGGTACCTTGCCATTCCGTGTATAATATGTGATTTAATTGTTGCGTAGTATAATTACTACTTGTCATTGCATATATATGCTGATTGTTGGTCATATTGGTTTAAGTCGGCTGTTGACATGATGCCTTGCTACTGTTATGCCATGGTAGGGATACCTACCTGATGAATATGATTAATGGTTAGACCCTCGAATTCTAACTTCTAACTTTAAGAGAGCTAACTCAGAATCGCTTGTTCAGCAAGATGCCTCCTAGACGAAGCGTACCTGCTAGGGAAAGCAATGATGTCTCGGCGATGGACCGTATGGCCATGGCAATGGAACAGATTTGAGTCATCTGTTTGGACAATAGTAAGGAGGAACTTGGCAGACTCTTGATTAATGAGTGCCAGATGTAGGAAATTAAGGGGAGTAATTCGGACTGAGAGTCTGAAATTTTGGATTGTAAGTGTCAAAGCCAAAAGGAAAAATCGTGGCCTGAAATGCTTTTGAGTTTCGGGGACGAAACTCTTTTTAAGGAGGGTAGACTGTAACCCCTCGTCTTTCCGATAAGTCTAAGGGTCGGAAAATATATCTTTAGGCTATGACATTCATAAGATGATCTCCCGATATGTCAAGGGAATTTTTATACGGAGGTATAGTTGTCATTAAGCTGCGATCGTTCGTGCCGGTCATGAACCGTAAAATTTTCGAGGACGAATTTTCAGCTCGGATTTCCTTAAAAATTGATGATTAGGCATGTTATGACTAAGTATGAACTTCCTGCTTAGTTAAGTTGAAATTGGATGAGCTATAAGGGTCGAAATTTATTTCTGATCGTACACCGCGAAATTTCCGCAGTGTACCGAACCTAGCCCATTTTGGAGCTTTTGACTGGAATAAATTTGTGGTTTCGAAAATTATTCTTTCTGGATTATTTTCCACCGAAACTTTATCTGTTTGGACCACAACTGATATGTTGTGGAGATATTTTATTATTTTATTATTTTTTTTCCTAAAGCTTATCCCATAAGTTGGGATTAAATATAAAAGGAATTTTTTTTCCCTTTTCTTCCCCAAATGCCAAAAAGAGAGAGAGAGAGGTGTGATCATCTTCCACCATTTTTTCTTCCAAAGTTCCATAGCCAAATCCTTCTAAACTTCCAATTTATTCGGTAAGTTTTCGATATTATTCGGTAGAAAGCTTTGTAATCCTTCCTAGGTTATGAATCTATGTTTAATTTCTTGATACATGATGTTATGGTGTTGATTTTGAACCTAGGTTTTAAGGTGAAAGTTGGGGAAAGATCCAACAATTTCTTCCTAAGGTGTTAATAAACCTTTGAGGTAAGGAATATTCCCTTAAGTTGGAATTAGTCACTTGAATTTGGATAATTGATT
>NC_044925.1:14249561-14250687 GCF_003576645.1 Ipomoea triloba
TGGTTGAAATATGGTGTTTTTGAGCTTTGGGAATATTTTTGATACATGTTCATAGCTTGGATATGCATGTATATGTTATATTTATGTCATATGAGCTTATACTTGTGAAAATAGTGAAAGGAAATCAGGTAGATTCTGGCAGTAACTTCCGAATTTATTGGGAAAATGGTAAGGTATTTTGATCATTTTTTTAGACATGTAGTTATAAGTGTAGAACCCGCATATAAAATTTCATAATGATCGGAGTAGTGGAAGTATGGTTTTCGGAATTTTTCCCAAAACTGGTCCAGAGAGAGAAAATTCCGGACAGCACACTGCCAAGGGCAAAATGGAATTTTCTGTGTTTATTCGCGACAAAATGACCAAAACTTTTTATGGACATCAAGTACTATAAGTTGGGTTCTACCATAAAAATTTCAAGTGAAAAAGAGTTCGGGAACTATCTTTACCGGCTCAATCTTTCGGACTGCGCCAAGCTGAATTTTCTGAATTACGCTTAGTATGATTATTGATGTGTTAATGATAATTGTGAGTGTGTGTAATATATAATGATGTGTGGCGTGTGGTATAATATACTGTATATGTATGTGTGTGATATATTTATATATATGAATAGTAATTACATATTTTAAAATATAAATTATTGGATGTGTAGCATAACTACTATGTGTATATATGAATCAACTGAGGAGCCACAACCCGACCTAAGATGGCTGAGAAGTCACCCTGCTGATCAAGTGATTGGAGATGTACGTGACAGAGTTCGAACCAGATCATCATACAGAGAAAGCATGTTTGCTTGCTTTCTATCTCAAATAGAGCCTAAGGTGATCGATGAGGCTCTATGTGATCCAGATTGGGTGCAAGCCATGCAAGAGGAACTTCATCAGTTTGAACGGAACGATGTTTGGGAACTAGTTCCGAGACCTCATCATCAGAATGTCATTGGTACAAAGTGGGTTTTCAGAAACAAGATGAATGAGGATGGAGTTATTGTTAGGAACAAGGCCAGACTTGTTGCCAAAGGCTATTGTCAGGAGGAAGGAATAGATTTTGATGAAACCTTCGCTCCAGTGGCACGTCTCGAAGCCATACGCATCTTTCTCGCATATGCCGCCTTCAAAGA
>NC_044925.1:14251245-14256575 GCF_003576645.1 Ipomoea triloba
AGCACATCAGGGACATGTCAGTTTCTAGGTGGAAGACTTGTCTCATGGTTTAGCAAGAAACAGCATTCGATAGCTACAAGCACCGCTGAGGCAGAATATGTAGCAGCTGGAAGTTGCTGTGCTCAGGTTCTATGGATGAAGCAACAACTACTGGATTATGATGTTGAATGTAAAAAGGTTAAGATCATGTGTGACAACACAAGTGCCATAGCTATCACTCAGAATCCAGTATTACATTCAAGGACGAAACACATTGATATCAAATATCACTTCATCCGAGACCATGTTGAGAAAAAGGACATAACTTTGGTATATGTTGCGACGGAGGAGCAACTTGCAGATATTTTCACAAAAGCATTAAGTGAGAATAGATTCTCTCAACTAAGGTTAGAATTGGGAATGATAGAATTGGGATGAATGGTCAAATCTTATCTTCTTGTATTTAGTGCCATGAACTGTTTCGCATGTGAGGAGCGGTTTCATCAACTTTATGGCAGCTTTGGAGTTACACAAGCATTGAATGGTCATTCATATTGCATCCCGTGACTCAACATTGGTAACCTTATTGGGCTATAAATAAGAGGGTTTCTTTCAGAAGTTCATATCATCAACTTCCCATGGAGAAAAAGAAAGGAAAAGATGATGTTCCATTATTTTATAGAGGAAAGAAACCGGCAGTCAAGTCCAAAGATTTTCAAGGAGAAAACTATCCAGAATCAATGAAGGGTGAACAGATTGCGGAGCTTCCTGATAATCCAAGCAAGAATCCTATTCCCATCCAAGATGAATGGATCCCCAAATACGAGGAGATCCACAACGATGGGATACTGGAGTCAGGAGAAGAGTCCCGTATAAGTGGGACTCCTACTGCTGCACATTCTGGAAAAGAGCCTTCCTCAACCAAATGGAGAACCAAGGGAAATGGAGAGGAAGACCAGATGGGACTTTCTGAGGTCAGCAGCAGTCAAAGGGGTGATCATATCTAATCTAAAAACCTTAAGAGGATTAGCGATGAAGATGGTCCCTCCCAACTATAGTTGTAACACCCCGTAAATTCGTTCAAGCCTTTCGATTCGTTAATTAATTCCTTGGGCAATTTAATTACTCTAATTGGGCTAATTCTTTCAATTTAATATATATACACTTATATATATATATATTCATGAGCCTAATTTAATTATTCTAATCAAGAGCCCAATTAATTGAATTATTCTTGTAAGGGATTTTTATTCAATTTGGATCCTTACAATAGTTGTAATTAAATATTCCTACAAGCCCAACTTATTGATCTTATATTATATAATGTTCCTAAGACATTTCTATGGGCTTCCTTGATTCCAATTCCTATATTAATTATAAAGGGTGAATTCATTAGCCCAATTTGCTAGTCTTGTATATATATAATTAATTCTTGTAACCATCATATTATATACTTAAGCCCAACTCATATTAAAGTCTTACACCCTAAATATTGTATGTATTCTTAGTATATATTTTAGAAGATCAAAACCCCTAAAAGTTTTCACTCCTCTTCCTCCCTCCCTATCACTTACACGCCATTTTCCATTCCTCTTGCACCAAAATTTGATCTCCATTTCCCTACAAGTTTTCAAGTAAAGATTGTTCTTTTATGTTTGCTTAGGAGTGGGTAAGTTCATCTAGCTAAGAATCCATCTTGTATTTTGTGTTTTTGATAGTCTTTTAAGCATATTCTTATAATGTTCTTTTGGGGTTCTTTGGGTAAAAGATGATCAAGGTGAAGGTGGGGCTTTGTGATCTTGCTTAGGGCTTGTTGGAGTTGGAGAAAGCTACTCAAGGTAACCACTATGTCCATCAAAACTATTTTTATTCACTCCTAATCTATATGATGTTCTTGGTGTTGGAAATCCTGAAAATTCCTTGTGATTAGCCTATTTTGTTGAATCTATTTGTTGGATTTCATCTTGATCTTTTGCCTAGTGTTGTATGATCATTGATGGTTTGGATTTCCATGTTTTTGGCCTCTAATTTGGATGAAATGTTGATGTATTTGGTCTGATTTTACCCTCTGGAAACAATTTCTTCGTGTCTGCTTTGCATTCTGGAACTGGGAGTTGAAGTTGACCTTGCGGAGGTCCTCGGCGGTACAATGTAACCCGCCGGGGAGTTTCGCAAGGCCAAGACGGTTGGGTTGAACGGGAGATGGTGTTCCGTTGAGGAGGACCGCCTCCTTCTTGCGGAGGAGTGCGGCGGAGGGCTGAGATCCGTTGATGTGTTCCGCAAGGTCTCTGGGAATCTGCTTCCAGAGACTGTTTTGTGATGTTGTTGTCTGTTGTTTCTCCTTTGTTTCTGATCATGGTTGGATTGTTTGGTGGAGTATTTTGCCATGTCCTTGGAGTATTCATCCATGCCTTTCGTTAGGTATTTATTACCTTGTCTTGGAGATTATTCATGTCTTTAGTTCCCTTTTGGTACTCTTGGTATATTGATTCTTGATATTCATATTACCTGGGAGTTTGTTTGTGTTCATAGATGAGATGAACACTTTGCCATGTTGGTTTGTTGGTATCATTGGAGTTTGTTGGGTGAACTATANTTCTGTTAGTATTCTCCCTCTTCTGCATCATGCTACCGTCAAGGAAGCGGGAGGAAGCCCCAGGCGCGGGAGGAGGAATGCTGGATCGCCTCAAGAAGCTGAAGGCGGCCGACGCTGGAACGGCAAGGACTTCAGGAGGCAGCAGCTCGTGTAGCAGGGGAGTGACTCTCCTTGGCTTCGAGAGAGCAAGTGGAAAGGAAGGAGTCCCATCTACGACAGGGGAGCTTCTCATCATGAACAAGTCCCAGGCCGAGAGCTACGACATGGTCACCGGCATCTTCCCAGTGCTCTCCGTCCCCACCTTGGTGTTGTTCGACTCTGGAGCCTCTAACTCTTTCATATCCTCGAAGTTGGTCCGTGAGCTGGGCATTGTGCCTAGCGCAGCGACGAGGATTGCAGTCAAGGTGGCGTCGGGCGAAGTTAAGGCATGTGAGCACATCTTCGAGGGCGTGCCTATCAAGATTAAGGAAGTGACCTTTCCCAGTGATCTCATTCAGTTCGATCTGGATGACTTCGGAGTGGTGCTGGGTATGGACTGGCTGGGACAGTATAAGGCTCAGATTCTGTGCAGCGAGCAGAAGGTGGTTCTGAAGGGCCCTGGGGGCAAACGGGTATCGTATAGAGGGGTAACTAATGAGCCCGAGGTCAAGCTGGTCTCGATGATCAAGATCAAGAAATATGTCGCCAAGGGGCATGGAGCTTTCTTATGTGCAGTTGAGGATCTCAGTGCTCCGAAAGATGAAGTGCAGCAAATACCCGTAGTACGTGAGTTCCCCGAGGAGATTCCTGGATTACCGCCTCCCCGAGAGGTAGAGTTCACCATTGATTTGATGCCGGGGACAGCCCCAATATCGAAAGCCCCATACCGTATGGCTCCGAAGGAAATGCAGGAGTTGAAAGAGCAGCTGCAAGATTTGTTAAACAAAGGGTATATTCGACCGAGTGTTTCGCCGTGGGGAGCTCTGGTGCTTTTTGTGAGGAAGAAAGATGGTAGCATGCGTCTCTGCATCGATTACCGAGAGCTGAACCGGGTGACAGTTAAGAACAAGTATCCCCTGCCGAGAATTGAGGACTTGTTTGATCAGTTGAAGGGAGCCGGCATCTTCTCGAAGGTTGATTTGCGATCCGGGTATCATCAGCTTAGAGTGGCGGAGGCGGATGTTCCGAAGACAGCGTTCCGGACCCGTTATGGCCACTATGAGTTCACAGTAATGCTGTTCGGGTTAACGAATGCTCCAGCCGCTTTCATGGATTTGATGAACCGGGTATTTCAGCCGCATCTAGATGAGTTCGTGGTTGTGTTCATCGACGACATCCTGATCTACCCTCATGATCCGGCCGAGCATGAAAAACATCTCCGAACCGTGTTACACACTCTAAGGGAGAAACAGCTGTATGCCAAACTATCCAAGTGTGAATTCTGGAAGACCAGCGTGGCTTTCTTGGGTCACGTGATAACCAAAGAGGGAGTTTCGGTGGATCCTACTAAGATCCGAGCAGTGATAGAGTGGCCGGCACCAACAACTTCGTCTGAAGCCCGAAGCTTTTTGGGTTTGGCAGGCTATTACAGGAGGTTTGTTCCGGATTTCTCTAAGATAGCTCGACCGATCACGCAGCTCATGAAGAAGACTACACCCTTCAGATGGGATAGTGAGTGTGCCGCAGCGTTTCAAGAGTTGAAAGAAAGGTTGACATCGGCTCCTGTGTTGACTTTACCATCCGGGACTGAGGGGTTTGAAGTATACAGTGACGCGTCGAAGAAAGGGTTGGGTTGTGTACTGATGCAGCAGGGCCGAGTGGTGGCGTACGCATCTCGACAGCTCAAGAGTCATGAAGAGAACTACCCCACGCACGATTTGGAGTTAGCTGCTGTTGTTTTTGCACTCAAGATTTGGAGGCATTACTTGTATGGGGTGCAGTGTAAGATTTACACCGATCACAAGAGTTTAAAGTATATCTTCACACATAAGGAGTTGAATATGCGACAAAGACGTTGGTTAGAGCTCATTAAAGACTACGACTTGATTATTCAGTATCATGAGGGAAAAGTAAATGTAGTGGCCGACGCACTGAGCAGAAAGACGAGCCATTCACTAAATGCCACGTGGGTACTAGCAGACGATCTGTGTAAGGAATTTCAAAAGTTGAACATTGCTGTGGTGGAGGAAGGGCAAGTAGAGGAAGAAGTTCGACTCTTTAGCATGCAGATCTTACCAGCTTGGCTCGACGAGATCCGAAGGGGCCAGACGGGCGATGCCCGGTTGAACAGAGTGAGGGCCAAGATGGTTAATGGCAAGAAGGGACCCTTCGAGCTCTACCCCGACGGCAGTATTCGATATTTAGGGCGGTGATGCGTGCTACTTTCGTGTAAAGACTTGAAGCGACAGATATTGGAAGAAAGCCACTACACTCCGTATTCAGTACATCCTGGTGGCGACAAGTTGTATAAAGACATGAAGAAACTGTTCTGGTGGCCGAACATGAAAAAGGAAATAGCTCACTTCGTGAGCCGCTGTTTGAACTGTCAGAAAGTCAAGGCTGAAAGGTGCAAGACTAAAGGAATGTTACTACCCCTGGAAGTGCCCGAAGGAAAGTGGGAATCTATATCTATGGACTTCGTAGGAGGGTTGTCTTTGACCAGATCCGGGAAGGACAAGATTTGGGTGATAGTGGATCGCCTCACCAAGACAGCCCATTTCATCGCCATGAAGGAGACGTGGACTATGGATCAGTTGGCTAGGGCTTACATACACCA
>NC_044925.1:14257423-14297242 GCF_003576645.1 Ipomoea triloba
TTGCATGCTAGTTTGGGTTGGGTAAGTTATGAGTTTAGATTGTTAGAAGTGTTAGTATGTTCTTGAGTTTAGTTGCATGTTAGTGTGTTTGTGAGTTTAGGACTAGTTGAGCAATCGTTCTTTTCAATCTTCAGTTGAACCCTTGTTTCCTTTGAATCGTTCTGTTCCAAGTTCCCGTGAGCTTTGAGCTTCGGGGACGAAGCTCCTTTTAAGGGGGGTAGAGTGTAACACCCCGTAAATTCGTTCAAGCCTTTCGATTCGTTAATTAATTCCTTGGGCAATTTAATTACTCTAATTGGGCTAATTCTTTCAATTTAATATATATACACTTATATATATATATATTCATGAGCCTAATTTAATTATTCTAATCAAGAGCCCAATTAATTGAATTATTCTTGTAAGGGATTTTTATTCAATTTGGATCCTTACAATAGTTGTAATTAAATATTCCTACAAGCCCAACTTATTGATCTTATATTATATAATGTTCCTAAGACATTTCTATGGGCTTCCTTGATTCTAATTCCTATATTAATTATAAGGGGTGAATTCATTAGCCCAATTTGCTAGTCTTGTATATATATAATTAATTCTTGTAGCCATCATATTATATACTTAAGCCCAACTCATATTAAAGTCTTACACCCTAACTATTGTATGTATTCTTAGTATATATTTTAGAAGATCAAAACCCCTAAAAGTTTTCACTCCTCTTCCTCCCTCCCTATCACTTACACGCCATTTTCCATTCCTCTTGCACCAAAATTTGATCTCCATTTCCCTACAAGTTTTCAAGTAAAGATTGCTCTTTTATGTTTGCTTAGGAGTGGGTAAGTTCATCTAGCTAAGAATCCATCTTGTATTTTGTGTTTTTGATAGTCTTTTAAGCATATTCTTATAATGTTCTTTTGGGGTTCTTTGGGTAAAAGATGATCAAGGTGAAGGTGGGGCTTTGTGATCTTGCTTAGGGCTTGTTGGAGTTGGAGAAAGCTACTCAAGGTAACCACTATGTCCATCAAAACTATTTTTATTCACTCCTAATCTATATGATGTTCTTGGTGTTGGAAATCCTGAAAATTCCTTGTGATTAGCCTATTTTGTTGAATCTATTTGTTGGATTTCATCTTGATCTTTTGCCTAGTGTTGTATGATCATTGATGGTTTGGATTTCCATGTTTTTGGCCTCTAATTTGGATGAAATGTTGATGTATTTGGTCTGATTTTACCCTCTGGAAACAATTTCTTCGTGTCTGCTTTGCATTCTGGAACTGGGAGTTGAAGTTGACCTTGCGGAGGTCCTCGGCGGTACAATGTAACCCGCCGGGGAGTTCCGCAAGGCCAAGACGGTTGGGTTGAACGGGAGATGGTGTTCCGTTGAGGAGGACCGCCTCCTTCTTGCGGAGGAGTGCGGCGGAGGGCTGAGATCCGTTGATGTGTTCCGCAAGATCTCTGGGAATCTGCTTCCAGAGACTGTTTTGTGATGTTGTTGTCTATTGTTTCTCCTTTGTTTCTGATCATGGTTGGATTGTTTGGTGGAGTATTTTGCCATGTCCTTGGAGTATTCATCCATGCCTTTCGTTGGGTATTTATTACCTTGTCTTGGAGATTATTCATGTCTTTAGTTCCCTTTTGGTACTCTTGGTATATTGATTCTTGATATTCATATTACCTGGGAGTTTGTTTGTGTTCATAGATGAGATGAACACTTTGTTTGGTTGTTTTGGGCTGAGGTTGGAGTATGAGTATGTGATGTTGGTTTGTTGGTATCATTGGAGTTTGTTGGGTGAACTATATGTGCTACTATTGTTTGTATTCGGGTTCATTACCCCTGTGATTGGGTTCATTACCCCCGTGATTGGGTCGATGACCCCTGTGATTGGACTTAGGTCCCTGTGACTGGACTACGGTCCCTGTGATTGGGCTCATTACCCCGTGATTGGGTTCATTACCCCCGTGATTGGGTCGATTCACCCCTGTGATTGGACTTCGGTCCCCGTGATTGGGTTTTTACCCCTGTGTACTCGGCTTTTGTTTGGGGTCGGGTTCGATACGATGATTGGTGTGAGGTTTGGTGGTTGGTGTTGGGTTTTCCTTTCGGTTCTTTGGTTATGAGTCCTTGTTTATTCTGTTGATATCTCGTTGTTCTCAATTATGATTGATTGTTCCTTATGATTGTGTTCAGTTGGTATCTCGTTTGTGGATTCGTTATATATATATATATTCCTTGTTGGATATTGGCTTCGTTTGGATGAGTCTTGGTTCGTGATTCGTTCAGTTTATCATTGTTGAGTATCCGATTTGAACTATTGAACAGTTTGTTGGTGTTTGTATTCTATATGGGAGTGTAAACCTATTTCCAAACTTATATGTATATCTATACTTCCTTGCGGGTGTGAATGGTGGTTACTTAGCAGTCTTTTGCTAATGGTTCTTTGTGTGTTTTCCAGGTTTGCCTTAAAGTCTTTGCGTGAGCGCGATAGAGATACACCCGTATGAGGAGGCTTAGATAGTGGTTATGTTTTTAGATTTATGCTTTGGCCTGTGAGCCATTTGAGACTTTATAAACTCTTGACTAGTGTTTGGATGTTTTGAGACTTGACTTGAAGATTATCGTTTATACAGTTCATCTTTTACGGTTAGCCTGTGCATCTAGGCTGTGTTATCTTACCTAGATGTGGCATGACGCCCCTTAGGTTTTAAATTCGCTTCCGCTATGTTCTGTTTGGTTGAGTTAGGCAGCTGTTGTGTTGAGATTTTATCTATCTCAGCCTGTGTGAGGTTGGGGGTGTCACAATAGTAAGCAGCTCTAGAGAGAAGAACAAGAAAGGGAGTAGCCACCCTTAGTTCTGTTATTAGAGAAATAGGACTTTAGATGGCTAGTTCCTGCTTTAACGATAGATTCCTATTAGGCTGACCAAGGCCAAACAAAAGTTTCTAGGGAATTTAATAGGATATTGATTCATATGTAATGTATCTGGAAATCACTAAATGAACTTAAGGATATGTTCCAAGTGATATCTTTTAGATGAATCAAACTTGTTCTTCTTGCAATCTGTGTTCGAAAGGTAGTTCGAGAGATACCCGATAAGTTTGTTTGTATACGTTATATCTCGAAGAAGGGTAGTTCGAGAGGTCACTTCGAAAGATAACAAACTGATATCTCTGAACGGAGGAATAAGGAGGGTCAGGGATCAATCACTCAGGGGGAAGATCCTTAAACTCATGTGGAAGACAATTCACCTTCGAGAGGTGAATCTGATAAGTTCAACGAATATATGAGGGGGAACGG
This sequence comes from Ipomoea triloba, assembly GCF_003576645.1. Taxonomy (NCBI): domain Eukaryota; kingdom Viridiplantae; phylum Streptophyta; class Magnoliopsida; order Solanales; family Convolvulaceae; genus Ipomoea; species Ipomoea triloba. The sequence continues at coordinate 14,260,716 of NC_044925.1, forward strand.
CTAACTTTGGATATTAATGCTAGCCACGTAGTCATCGGTTACTGACGGTTTTCCGCACCTAAGGGCATTATTTTTGTTAATGGGAGCATGCCTGTATAAACATCTCATTATATCCCACTATCCAAAAACCGCATTATACTTTACCAAAATACCCTTACCATATATTACATACATAACCGTTATAAAGGGTATTTCTGACCTTTTACTTCTTTGAAATTAACCGGTATCCTTCCTCGGATCAAATATTCAACCCTACCCATATATCCAACCCGAATCCACATGATATAAAAGCCAAATCCTTCTTCTTTACCCGGATTCAAGCTAAAACCGTTTACCCAAAACCCCCAAATCCTAAACACTATACACATTCCCTCCAAAACCTCAAACCTGTCAACAATGGCGTCCGAATCCTCCACATCAACCTCATGTTCCGACGCATATCAGAGGGAGTTGCTACACATTCGCTCTCAGATCAAACAAGTCAAGGCGGGGAGTATCCTTGACAGAAACGGCTTCATCACCAACTCCTCTAATCCAAAAATGGCGGAAAAAGTCCTGAAGAAGTTTGAGAAAGCGGGACTGATGAAATACATGACGCACGACTACCGGACCATTCACGCCCTCGACTTCACAGAATGGTTCGCAAATGCCAAGGTCACGAAGGGTAAAATCGAAAGCCGATTCAACGAATTTCCCATCACAACCTCCGTAGGTGACCTCAGAGCGGCATTTGATTTTGCGTCATCGGAGGAAGCAGTCAAGCATCTATCGGATTATGACTTGGACAAGCAAGCCTTCTGGGAGAAAATCCGACTAGCGACTGCACCACCTAGAGCATCCTCTGCCCTCCGCAAGTACCACCTAAAGGAGAGGTTTGCTCTCGCTGCCGACCTAATCATGAAGTTTGTGCTCGGCAAGGTGTCTGGAACTGACGAGGTTAGTCTAGACCTCCTCAAAATCCTCCATGCCATTTGGAACAAGAACAAACTAGACTGGGCACACATCATCTTCAACTTCCTCCAACAGCAAGTGATGCGCTCAGTCTCCAACACCAACCTGTCGATCAGTAAAAAGGTTGGTTTCGGCTTTGTTGTTCAATTTCTCTTAAGCCTGAAGGGCTTTGAACTGAGGGAAGGAAAAGAGATTCATCGAAATACCTATATGGGTAGGACGAAATCTCTAGTCCCCAAAGCTAAAGGTGTTAAGGCTGCACCTTCTCCCTCACAGCCAAAAGAAAGGGGCAAAAGGAAAGCCCCAGCCAAGGAGAAGGACTCTGATGATGAGCCTTTGGATGCTCTGATTCAGAGAGTTGCTTTGAGGGCCAAAAAGGCCAAAAATATTGCTGTCACCCAGGTTCGAGAGGTGACACCGTCAGTTATACAAGTACCCTTCGAGGACAGGGCACAAGCCCAGGGGGAACCTCAGGCTACACTGGCCACTGAGGTTGAGAGAGTGCCCCCTACTAGGTCCCTGTCAAGAGATTTGTGTGATAATCTTCATGATGATATTACTGCTGAGGGTACTGGTGAATCTGTATTAGAACCTCGAGAGGAGGTTCGAGAGGTTGAAGGTACTGGGATCAGTGATCCAGTACAGGGGGATACAGAAGAGCCACGACAGGTGGTTCGAGAGATAGATGTTCCAGCAGCTGAAGCTCAGGATTACATGGTAGCTGCTGATGATCAGGGCATTGTGGTCAGGGACCCAGTGCAACATGCTCTAAATGTTGAGTTGACACCCACTGAATCTGCTCAGATTAATAGATCAGTTGCTCAAGTAATAGCAGATGTCAGATTGGAAGATGATCTCTCGGATAATGGTCGAGAGATCACTACTACAGAGGTTCTGTCTGACGGACAGAATGATGAAGAAGAAGAGGTCACTACTCGGTTGGGAGTGGAAGCACCTATTCTTGATGACTTCTCTAGGGTGATTAGGTGGATCAACTGGAGAACCAGTCCTTTCACTCAATTGATGGCCCAAGCAGCTGAGATGGAGGCAGAAGAACAATTTGCACTCTAGTGGTTGGGTATCTCAGAGATCCCAGCTCATCAACTCCTAGACCTTGCCCACGAAACAAGAGTGTCTAAGCTGAACAGTGGAAGAACTGATAAGGGCAAAGGAATAGCTGAAGAAATCGAGGTTGAGCCTGAGGAGGATCCAGAACTTGATGCCCAATTTCGAGAAGATATCAGGCTCGCCACTGCCACCTCCTTGGGACAAAACATTGAATTCACGAGAGGTCCAGGAGAGACTTCTGGGGTTGCCCACGATGATATTGCAACAGCCGCAATCCCACTGTCCCAAGTCAGTAACTCTGCTCTGGACAAACAGGTAGAAGCTTCGAGAGGTGAATCCGAGACCTCTGAAGCACTTCGAGTGGCACCCAACACTATTCTACTTTTGCCACCACCTGCGTCCACACCCTCGATTGACAACGATGAAGCTCAGACAGTTCGAGAGGGTGTAGTTCCGTTGCTCACACTGCCGGGTTTTCCTACTGCTCCTGAAATAATTATCATTCCAGACTCATCGGAGCAGACCGAAATGCAGTCCAATGAGCACTTAGAGCAGAGTGCCCCAAGCCTTGCTGGTTCGAGAAGTACTGAGGGGGCCGATGCGACCATCGAAGGTGGAAATCGGGAAGCACCTGTCGACGCTTCGTCTCCAACCTCACCAGCAGATGACCAAGTTCCCAGCACTGATTCGAGAAGTGACGCTGAGGGGGAACTTCCATTGGATGGAAACCAGGAAGCGTCCAACACAGAAGATTCATCCTTGGCTGATCCAATCCTTTCAGTAGCTGAAGCTGAGGGTCCAGGTTCGAGAGGTGCTGAGCAAGAAGTGATCTATCCCTCAGGTGGAAACCGGGAAGCGCCTGACATGGAGCTACCTTCGAGCTCTGAACCCAGTGTTCCTGCAACCCCTCAGAGACTCCTTCGAGAGGTGGACTCGCAGTTGCAAGTTAAGGGTGGAAATCTGGAAGCACCCAAGTCCCCTCCAACGAAAGGTACCTATCGATCCTCATCTCCTTCTGCTTCTAACTATGATCAACAGGCCGAAGAAGTCTTCATTGGCGAAGTGCGNAGTACAGGGGGATACAGAAGAGCCACGACAGGTGGTTCGAGAGATAGATGTTCCAGCAGCTGAAGCTCAGGATTACATGGTAGCTGCTGATGATCAGGGCATTGTGGTCAGGGACCCAGTGCAACATGCTCTAAATGTTGAGTTGACACCCACTGAATCTGCTCAGATTAATAGATCAGTTGCTCAAGTAATAGCAGATGTCAGATTGGAAGATGATCTCTCGGATAATGGTCGAGAGATCACTACTACAGAGGTTCTGTCTGACGGACAGAATGATGAAGAAGAAGAGGTCACTACTCGGTTGGGAGTGGAAGCACCTATTCTTGATGACTTCTCTAGGGTGATTAGGTGGATCAACTGGAGAACCAGTCCTTTCACTCAATTGATGGCCCAAGCAGCTGAGATGGAGGCAGAAGAACAATTTGCACTCTAGTGGTTGGGTATCTCAGAGATCCCAGCTCATCAACTCCTAGACCTTGCCCACGAAACAAGAGTGTCTAAGCTGAACAGTGGAAGAACTGATAAGGGCAAAGGAATAGCTGAAGAAATCGAGGTTGAGCCTGAGGAGGATCCAGAACTTGATGCCCAATTTCGAGAAGATATCAGGCTCGCCACTGCCACCTCCTTGGGACAAAACATTGAATTCACGAGAGGTCCAGGAGAGACTTCTGGGGTTGCCCACGATGATATTGCAACAGCCGCAATCCCACTGTCCCAAGTCAGTAACTCTGCTCTGGACAAACAGGTAGAAGCTTCGAGAGGTGAATCCGAGACCTCTGAAGCACTTCGAGTGGCACCCAACACTATTCTACTTTTGCCACCACCTGCGTCCACACCCTCGATTGACAACGATGAAGCTCAGACAGTTCGAGAGGGTGTAGTTCCGTTGCTCACACTGCCGGGTTTTCCTACTGCTCCTGAAATAATTATCATTCCAGACTCATCGGAGCAGACCGAAATGCAGTCCAATGAGCACTTAGAGCAGAGTGCCCCAAGCCTTGCTGGTTCGAGAAGTACTGAGGGGGCCGATGCGACCATCGAAGGTGGAAATCGGGAAGCACCTGTCGACGCTTCGTCTCCAACCTCACCAGCAGATGACCAAGTTCCCAGCACTGATTCGAGAAGTGACGCTGAGGGGGAACTTCCATTGGATGGAAACCAGGAAGCGTCCAACACAGAAGATTCATCCTTGGCTGATCCAATCCTTTCAGTAGCTGAAGCTGAGGGTCCAGGTTCGAGAGGTGCTGAGCAAGAAGTGATCTATCCCTCAGGTGGAAACCGGGAAGCGCCTGACATGGAGCTACCTTCGAGCTCTGAACCCAGTGTTCCTGCAACCCCTCAGAGACTCCTTCGAGAGGTGGACTCGCAGTTGCAAGTTAAGGGTGGAAATCTGGAAGCACCCAAGTCCCCTCCAACGAAAGGTACCTATCGATCCTCATCTCCTTCTGCTTCTAACTATGATCAACAGGCCGAAGAAGTCTTCATTGGCGAAGTGCACTATGATCAACAGGCCGAAGAAGTCTTCATTGGCGAAGTGCGTCAATTCATGGCTGATCAAGAAGTCTTCATTGGCGAAGTGCGTCAATTCATGGCTGATCAATCTCAGAAGATGGCTCAGCTGCGTCAATTCATGGCTGATCAATCTCAGAAGATGGCTCAGCTCGAAAGAATACTCTTTGTGGTCCGCAATGCTGCAATGCCTGCTGCTGGCACAAGAGAATCCCAAGGCCGTCATGCCGAACTTCTCGAACAGGCAATATGGGCTGAGGATGCAGCACGGAAAGCCACTGATGAAGCTGCTGTAGCTCGAGCAGAGGCTGCAAGTGCGAGGGCTGAATTAGCCGAGATGCGAGCAGAGCTTCGAGCCTTCCAAAATTCCAGTGAACTTCGACAGGATGTGATGAAGGCCATACTCGATGACCTGTCGAACCAAGTGCCTACCCAACTTCAAGCAATCTTCGAAGGTATGTCCATCCTTCTTTCCCGTGCTGATGATGCCAACAAGGGGGAAAATAAAGGAAAAAAGAAGGGGGAAAATACAACAGGCAAGAAAAGGGCAGCAAGTGAACCGGCTGGACCACCTCCAAAAATACCAAGAATCATGAGCAAAGCAGTGGAGGATGCTAAACGGGCAGAAAACCTAAGGGTCCAGCGTACACTGGAAATGGAGAGAAGGAGAGAAGAGGACAGAGAAAGAAGAAGAAAAAGACAAGAACAACAGTCAGAAGAAGAAAGGAAGATAGATCTTCTCATGACAAACTTTAAGTTTGGGAACAGAGAAGACACTGAACAAATTCTGACTCTGGAGATATTCAAGCTTCTGAAAATCACTGGGATATCTACACACAGCAATATGTCTCCAGAAGAATGCATTGCTTGGTGGAAAGATGGAGTAATCAATGGTGAGTTTGTGGGGGAAGCTTACAGGAACTATAGGCATCTAGATGTCACAGATGAATACATAAGCCTGGTAAATCCGAAAGACCCCATCAAGACACGAGAAGCCATTAACAAGAAGAGGAAAGCCAACAAGAAGTAAGCTCTCGTGGTCCAAACTCCATCTTATTTCAATATATTGATGCTTATGTTGTTCTTGGTCTTATTTCTTTTAAACTTTTCTACTAAACTCTGTTATGTAAACATTCCCTTAATCTTAATACATATATCTTCTGCTGGGGGTGTTGCGTGAGTTTACTTATTCATGTTTAGTAGAATTGTTGTCAAACTTACCATATGCGCTGAAAATAAAATCAATGCTTTTTCTTTTTCAAATCAGCCATATAAGTAAGTATAAGTGTTGGCATCATCAAAAAGGGGGAAATTGTTAGGAACATCANTGTAAGTTCGACAAGTAAACCAAGAGCGAAAATACAACCGGGTAACTTTGAGCTCAACTCGGAAAATATTTAAGCTTGAGGTAAATTTGTTTGAACAACTTAGAAGTCTCATGTTGTAATCATATAGACAAATCAGAAGAAAGCATGGGACAACACTGGAGGAATAAGGGTCTGCGAGACATCAACTAAGTCTCGAGACATAAGCAGAGTTCGAGAGGTAGGACCTCTCGATACAGTTATCCAGTTCGAGACATAAACAGAGTTCGAAAGATAGACATCTCGATATTTGAGCAATCAAGATATCAACCTTGGTCTCGATACACTAACAATTCTCCAACAAAGCTGAATGACGGTCAGGAAGCTACTTAAAGTTTGGAGAAGAAGAATATCATGGAGATAGAATAATGAAGAGGTGCCGAACATGAAGATTTCAAAATAGGCGGAAATGGATGACACGTCAGATTTCCACCACAAACGGTCAAAAGGTGCACCAATGCTGAAGTGGTCTGATTCCCTACAAACAAGGAATAATGGGAATATAAAAAGAGTAACTTTTACCTAAAGACGAAAGTGGAGCATGGACTCAAGAAAGTGAACCATAGAATATTTACTACAAGACAAGAGGCTCAAGTTACAAGACCACCACTCCATGAAATATGCTGAAAATATGCAAGACCCATGATCAGCATGGGAGACAAATTTCAAACGGAATAATTTTCCCTCCAACGGAATTATCCCTCAACTCTCATATAAAAAGGACGAGAAGACACAAAGCAAAAAAAGGGGGAACAGAGTTAGAAAATTCGAAAGAGGTGTCTGACTAAAACGTTCAAGTGCAAGTGCTTAACTTGGAATATCATCCTGATATTCAAAACAACGAGAAAACACATCTTAGTGTTTGAGAGAGTTACAAAGCTTAAACTGTTATATATCTAGAAGGTGACCGAAGCTGCTCTACACCGAAGTTGATTCAACGATAGCTTGTGGTCAGATTGGAGTCTGTTACATTCAACTGTGACAACCAAAAACACCTTGCTTTGGATTAAGCAAGAGAGGTGGAGTAACCTGGCAGCTGTCCGAGTGAAAGAAACCTGAGGCTTGACGCGGGCTTGGTGATCAAAGGTCAAGTGCTCGAGAGGTGGAGTAGCTGGAAGCGGGGAGAAAGACCTTGGAGAGGCGGAGTAACCTGGGAGCTGTCTTGTGAAGATCCTGAGGCTTGACGCGGGCTTGGTGATCAAAGCTCAAGTGCTCGATAGGTGGAGTAACAAGAAGCGGGGCGAAAAACCTGAGGCTTGACGCGGGCTTCGTGATCAAAGCTCAAGCGCTCGATATTGTACTAAAAAGGGAAGTTTTTAGTGCAATCCTTCCAGGGAGTTTCTGGAAGAAGAGTGGACGTAGGCGGGTTGGCCGAACCACTTAAAAATCTCTCTTGCATTTACTTACTGCTTTTATCTCTCGCTAACCTCTCGATTGCATTACATATAAACACACCTCTCGAACTAACTCAAACTCGTGCTAACTAAAAGGGGATAACTTTTCCGCTGCGCATAAAACTTTGTCTTCTCCTCGTGAGGTATCGAACCTAAACATCCTAAGTTCAATACACACGAGAGGTCGAAAAGATTCGCAAAATCTTATACAAGTCTATTCACCCCCCCCCTCTAGACTTGTACCCCATCCCCTTGGGACCAACAGTCTTCAGTCTGGGATGTTTGAACATGGTCATCACATACTTCGTATGTGTCTCAGACAAAAATATCGCTTGACCCGGCTGCTTTGTAATTCAGGCAATTTATTATATGCCAAGTCGATCCTGCCGTGTCTACCCGAAATGATGCAAATTGAAGGAAGATCATAAAAGATATGTGTTGCGACTCATTTGAGAAACTAGGTCCAACTAGCCGCGTTTTCAGAGTCTACAATGGAGTAGGCCAATGGGTAAATCTCCTTGTTAGCATTCATGCCGACCACTAATAGGAGATGGCCCTTGTATTTGCCATACAGGTGTGTACCATCAACGACAATAACAAGAATGCAAAACTAAAAACCGTCAATTGTGGGCTTGAAAGCCTAGAATGCATATTAAAAAATGGCTCTGGTTATGACCCTCTATGTGGGGATTGAGTTTTATATCAACAATCGTACCCAGGTTAGCTGCCTTCAGCATTTGAAAGAATTTTGGGAGCTCCGTGTACGATTCTTTAAAGTCCCCATAGATGCTTTCAACACACTTCTGACGTGCGTACCATCCATTTTTGTAAGTAACGTCGAATCTGTAGTGCTATTTCACATCAACCTAGATGTGTTTTATCTTGTATTCGGGTCGGCAACGATTTTTTGAAAAATCAAATCAGCTATTAATGCACTGGTGCACAACATCTTCAACGCTCCCTGGTTGAAATCGCTTCTGCACGTGTGGGATTCTGTGAATTTCGTGATAATTCACTCGTTTGTCACCCCCTTAATTTTCTAGCAGATAAATTCCAAAAACATAATTGCTATGAATTATTAGCTATATATAGCTGAGAAGCACAAGCTAGCTTTTAATTTGACGTGAGGGTTGCTTGTTGCGATATTCAGCTATATATAGCTGATGAAGCACACGTTGTCTGAGCATATCGAGACCAATTAGATCGTGCGTATGAACGCAACGTAATTTTTTATAACGTTTAATTTATACTATGAAATTATATTACGATTTTAGATTACATAAAAAATATAATTATAAAATTGTGATATTGATATATATATATATATATATATATATATATATATATATATATATATATATATATATTGCAGTTTGTGTTCACCCCGTACGACGAAGTTATGCCAATTTCGCCCGACTTTTGCAAGGCGAGTGAAGAAATATGGACCGCAGAAGTACCGCTCATATTTTTTTATATCGTTGAGCATTATTTTCCTGACCGTTTCTGTAGACAATTTCATGGATTTCAACTTTCAAGACGTATCTCGTCCAGTGCAATTCCGTAAGGACTCGCACGATTTGGACGGACGGTCAGGAAGATATATTCCAAATTGTCTAGATAAACATATGGATTATGTGATGCAATGGTATGATGCACTGAACCGTGTCATCCAAATGCAAGTGCCCAATGGTCAACATATTGTAAGCAATGCCTACGAGAGGTGGTACCACCAGTGTGGGCGCCACATGATTGGTAATCCTGCCTATACTGTACATGTGAAGGTTATCGACCATAGTCCGCCGCTTATACTGAATTGGTTAGTATGTGTTGTTTTTAAACATTCATATGTTTAAGATTATTATGTTACAATTTTGATGTGTTATATATTTTTTGTGGCCTAGATATATGGGTTGCGGAGCTTGGGTCTTATCGGGAGGCGCTTAATTGATGATGGTGAGAATAACGAAACTGTTGTGGAGATGACCGAACAGGCTTTCGACTTGATAAAATCGACCCCGTTGGCATATATAGCGCATGTCCCTGATGAGATGCTTGACAATGCCCCTAACACAGATGAACTGATTCAAGGTCGTCATTGCAATAGGGAGTATAGGCTAGGGCGTGCGGGACAAGGCGGTAGGCGTGGGCATGGGTGTGTTATGCATCCAGGCGTCCAGGCTGAGGGAAATGCATGGGCCGGTTAAGCTAATGAAAAGGAAGATGATGAGGATGAGGGTATGGATGATTGTGATAGGAGGGACAATCTGTTGCCCGTTACGATGATTTCCTCTTTTAACGAAGATGAGTCGGGCCCTTCTAGTAGTTCGTATGGTACCCCTACTACTACCCAGTTTGGGGGAGTACTCATCATATGCACAATATGGGGATGTTTCATTCGCTTCGTCTTCATTTCAATATCCAAATTAGACGACCCCAGCGAGTATAGTGTACTACCCTACCCAACCTGGGTCATCCTATTAACAACCCCTACCTCACATTTATAATTATGAAGCTCGTTCTACATGCAACAATATGCCTTCGCGCCACCCAATATAGGAATTTCAAAGAGGAGAGTCATCCGATCAAGGTTGTAGGCAACTGCAATTACCGTCAATGGATGAGTTTCTCCGTCAGCCGGTCCAAGAAGAACTGTGACGGCAATCAACAAGGCACGATCGCCCAACATTGTGTGGAACTAGTTCACGACATTACGACCCCAGGTACAAACATATATGTAATTTCCCTAATTTATATTGCCATTGAGTTTATTGTTTTTAACAAGACTTCATTAACTTAACTTGTACGAGACACCACTAACTTTTTGGATGAAACAAGTGCCTTATTTTATTTTACAGATGTATATTAAATATGTTGAATTGTATTAATTTAAAACCGAAGTTTATTGTACAAGTTTTAGCGTTACTATCTTATCTTGAACTCATAATAATAATTATTGCACAACTATGACAAAATAATAATTTTATTATCATCAATCCAAATAATTAGAAAATCATACAACCATTAAATTACCCATCTAATTATCAATTAATCATTAATAACTAATCAATCCTAACATTAATAACTAACCATTGATATTTTAAAATAAAAACTAATCACTAATAATGATTGAAATCATGTAAAGCTACGGAGTAATCATGATTTTTTCCTAAAAATGATGAAAAACTAACACTTCTCACTATGAGAAGTGTTACCTTTTGCTACAACTCCTCACCCACGCCCGTGTTTCCCTCTTTAGTTCACTTTTTTTTTTTTCGATCACATTTTGGAATCCAATTCAAAAAGGGGTTTCCGGCCGGGTAATGATTCCGTTTCCGACAAACAAGTAGAGGTGATCTACGCAAATTACAGCACCATCGCCCCTCCGTTTGTCAGCCTACCACCACCGTCGCCATAGCGGCCGCATAGAGCCACAGCCTGCCATCGTCGTGGAAACCATCGATCGTTGTTGTCTGCAACGCCGTCGATGCTAGAAGAAGCTGGACGATGGGGGGGGGTCGTCAACAGCGCTGCCAACGTAGGAGGGAGCCGATCAGGGGGTTAGGCGATCTTCAACGACGCCGCCGACGCAGAAACCGTCGCCATCGACGATTGTTTCCCTCGCCACGCACGCGGATGGTATGGATACCGCAAATTATATTATGGACCATGGTCATGGCTGATACTATAGCTGTGTTGAAAGGGAATTGCAATTGTGCGAAACAGGGGCCATTCATCCGCTTAACACAACTGCTGTATCAGTTCAACACAACTACATTATCAGTTCAACTCAACCACAGTAACAGTTCAACACAACTGCAGTTTCAGACGGATAAAACGGCCTCTGTACCGCGCAACTGTAATTCCCTTTCAACACAACTACAGTATCAGTTCAACACAACTGCAGTATCAATTCAACACAACTGCAGTATCAGCGATGACCCATGGTCCACGGTATAACGACTGTATGGATACGAAAAAGAATGTTTGCTTTTGGTGTTTTTAACTCTGTTCGAAAGACCATAATTTTTGTGTTTTTTTGTTCAATGAAAAACATAAAAGTTTTTGTTTTTCATTTTTCCCGCGGAAAAAAAGACAAGTAACAATAGATTGGGCAAACAAAATTTGATGATATTTGATTTCAACTTGTTGTTGTCTTTTGTTTATTTTTTTCTTTTTTTTTTTTTGTAAATAAAAAACTGTCATTGTTCAACTCCTGTGATAACCATGATCATATGAAAACAGGAAGGGCAGTGCTATAAATCTATATATCTACATATATATATATATATATATATATATATACACATACATATATAATAACAGAAGTGCCTGAAAGAGTTTTCCCGCCCAAATTGAAGGTCATTTTAGTAATAATACAATTAATAAAAAACTAAGTCAATTAAATCAACAATTAATTAAAAAAATTAAGTCATTTAAATCAACAATAGATAGGGTAAAGTAATTCTTATTTTGCCATCTACGGCAGAAGTCAACCCAATCCGTAACTATTTAAGGAATTAAGGAATAGATTAAGGAATATTTATTTTCCGTAATTAATTAATTGAATATATTAAGGAATTTTAATTTTAATATGTTATTTCGGTGCCTGATTATGTTCATTTTTCTCTTTTGATTAGCTTATTTAGCTTCTCTCTTTCTCTCTTTCTCTCTCTCTCTTTGTTACTAAATAAAGTTACAAATATACATCATCTATAAATGTTGAAACCCTCTCAATGTTTTCTCTGCTTAGCTCCTCACCCGTAGGTATGTATCTTCCTACACTCTATCTTTTTAATTTGCATGCATGTAAAGTATCTTTTGAATATAATCCCTAGTTATTAATAATTGGTTAAAATTGAAAAAACACTAATCATTTATTTTCAAATATGTCAAATTATTTCACAAGTCACATTTCAAAAATTATTAACATTTCTTAAAGATTATGTAACAAATTATCTTTTTTTTTTCTTTTACAAATTGAATTACTTGTAACAGATTGTTTGATTACATTATGTCCAAAAATATGAAGCTAGCTAGGTAGATACAATCATTGTAGTAAGAAAAAGAATCAACATAAACATTAGTTCTATATATTATGTACTAAGATAAAAACTCAACACCATGCTACATTTCAAAACAACTTATTTTCCTTCAAAATTCAAATAAACTATTTTATAGCCCATGATTTTATAATCCAAAATCTATCTAAGAAAAGTCTACCAAAATCATTTAATAATTATCAATTCCTATGCCCAAATGATTTTTTTCCTAAGTTCAATGATTTTTCTTGAGCCCAATAACACAACTATTATAAACCAACCTTTTTGTCCCTTATATATATATATATATATATATATATATATATATATATATATATATATGCTTGCATTCACATGCAACACCCTTAAAATACAAACTTGTAGACAAATCAAGGTTGTTGGATTAAAGGCGATGGATGGCCTAGATTTACACATGAATGATGTTGAATAATTAAGGTCAAAATTAAAACTAAGGGCATTAATGGTAATGTAGTAGAGGTCTAATTGCGGATGATATTTGATATAGATACTAAGCATGATTATAGGGATTGTATTTCAGGTATAATTTGAGCTTCATGTAGGCTTCTAACAACATACTACGGCAAAGGTTCAACATTGAAGTAGAAAAGCGATGAAGTCCGTAAAATTACGTAAACTGTTGGTTTTATGACTTATGAGTAGTCAAAGGCAGACCAACACTACCTGTTAGAATAGCGAAAATATAGGAAATATGTAGGAAAATATAGCGAGAGAATATAGGTATTGTATTGCTCAGAATTGCTTGTCCCTTTCTCCATGAATGGATGGTCTATTTATACATATTTTGGGCCTAGAGCCTGATGTTGTGAGTTTTAGTGGGAGTGTGAATGTGAAAGTGGTATGTGATAAAACGAAGAGTCAAGACTCCCCGAGTGTCGTGTCTCTCAAGGATGGCGAATGGGAACCGAATTTAGTGTGTTGGCATCTAAGAGGTTGAAGGAAAAGAGTTACAGGATTTGCTAAGGTTAGATGTCATTTGTAGGGGGTAAAAAGAGTTACAAAAGGCACAAATCTTGAAGAACATCATCCACACAAGTTCATCATCCAACAACAAAGCAACTCACAATTCAAAGCAATAATATTAAACATCCACATAGATCTACCTTGGGGCCACCAATCCCCTATCTAATCTACTATATCTTACTAAAGAAACAAGAAAAAGAAAGGAAATCTCAAAGAAACAAGTATTGAATTAAAAATTGGAGAAAATAGTTACCACACTTAGAAAGGGAATCTTTACAATCTTGATCTTGAAATCCCAATCTTCAATCTTGCCCTTAGATCTAATCTAAACTATAAGAGAAAGGAATTTTCCCCCAAGAGAGGAGAAAACCCTCTAGATCTATTCTACCCTATTCTACCCTATTCTATGAATTTTCTGATTGATTTCTTGGTTTAGGGCAAGAGGAATTTATATGGGTGACAAAAGGGAACAAATTTCCCAAAATGGCCCTTGGCCCGACCACGCGTGGTGGTGGGCGTGGGAGGTCTCTGGAAAGTTTCCACGCCTAGCCACACGCGTGTGAGGCTGCGTGGGATGATACTACATTGCGGTTTGTTTGTCTTTTGCTCCTTTTTAGCCTCAAATCCCTCTCCAACCTGTAAAATACCTAAAAACTCTTCCTAGGAATGATGTTAGAAGATTTTAATCACATCTGAGCTAAAATGCATGCAATTGTTATAATTGGATGTCAAAACATTGCACTTTTAATCCAATTAAGACCTTTTTTAACTGGTATTCTTGGTGCTTATCAGAGCCCTACAGAGAATAAGAATCCTGGACTACCTCATATTGGAAGTCCTGTTACATTATAACTAATAAACCCTAATCTTGCTAATATTATAAGTACTAAGTCCAATCTTTATCGAACTCTTTGGTAGCTCTGCGTTGGGTCTCCTTCTTGGGCTTTCTTGATCTAGTTGCACTCTTGGGCCGGTCCATGTGGTCTAGGCCTAGTGTACTATCAATCATCCAGTCCCTCAGTTTCTTGAAATTTCGTGGATACGTAGTCTCTGGAAAGTATAGTTATTCTTTTGGGCCGGTCCACGTGGCCCAAGGCTAGTGTTATTATCCATCATCCAGTCCCCCACTTTCTTGAGATTTCGTGGATACGAAGTCTCTGGAAAGTATACTTAATCCTTCTCTGATGATCGTCTTCAATTGCATCAACCTAAGATTTTTCCTCCGACCGACCACGTAGCATTATGCAAATACAACAATTTCACACAAATACAATAGCAATAACAAAAGAGGGTGATGAACAAATATAACAATTTCACACAAATTAAACAATAAGTATACACACAATATTTTTTTAAAAAAATTATTATAAGATTATGTAAATATCAATAATATACATAAGCTAACCACTACACTACGAGTGGGGCTTCCTTATGTCTCCAGTGTGAATATGAATCATCCATTGCCTAGTGAGTGTGCGTTTCTTCCACACGGTGGTAGGAATACGAGTCCGCCACTGGCTAATGGGTATATGTCTTCCACAGGTGGTGGGTATAAGTCTTCCATTGCCTAGTGAATATGCGTTTCTTCCACACGGTTGTGGGAGTACGAGTCTGCCACTGGCTAATGGGTATACTTTTTTTTTTCTTCCATTGCCTAGTGAGTATGCGTTTCTTCCACACGGTGGTGGGAATACGAGTCTGCCACTGGCTAATGGGTATTTTATTTCTTTCCATTGCCTAGTGAGTATGCGTTTCTTCCACATGGTGGTGGGAATACGAGTCTGCCACTGGCTAATGCGTATACTTTTTTTTTGTCTTCCATTGCCTAGTGAGTATGCGTTTCTTCCACACGGTGGTGGGAAAACGAGTCTGCCACTGGTTAATGGGTATTTTTCTTTGTCTTCCATTGCCTAGTGAGTATGCGTTTCTTCCACACGGTGGTGGGAATACTAGTCTGCCACTAGCTAATGGGTATTTTTTTTTGTCTTCCACTGCCTAGTGAGTATGCATTTCTTCCACACGGTGGTGGGAATACGAGTCTGCCACTGGCTAATGGGTAATTTTTTTTGTCTTCGATTGCCTAGTGAGTATGCGTTTCTTACACACGATAGCTAGTGGGAATACGAGTCTACCACTGGCTAATGGGTATATTTTTTTAAATTTTTTTTTTGTCTTCACTCTCTTTTTAATTTGTTCCCTCGTTTATTATCTATACTAATAACATTGATTTCATATCTTTAATAAGGACCCCCAAAGTCGTAGTAGTAAAGATCACGACGTCGTTCGAATGCTGGGCGACGCTAACACCACCGCCGTACCAGAAGCACGTCACGGCCGCCTGCTAGCTCCGACGGACTTGCTCCGTTTGATCGACCAGGAAGCAGGAGCGAACCATGGTTGAATTGGAGAGAGCAATGGTAGATGAGGGTTTTAGTTACGAGAACTTATGAATCAATGTGTATAGTCACGAATGCCAGTGAAGGCCATAATTTTCTAATTATAAAACTTGACCCTGGTAATTTTGTATTGCTTGATTGGTATGAAAATTGCTATGCCACGTGCCTGTACTAGCTGCCTTGGAATATATGAGTATATCATTTTGGGGTTGAAACCTTCATGCTGGTTCTTACTTTTGTTTGTGTAAAAGTTCGTGTGCTTTCCTTCATATGTTATCACGGTTTTAATCTAAATATGCATGTACCATGCTAAATATCCAAATAATAACTGGATCAGAATGCTAGCCAACAAATTTTCTATCGCCAATTGGAATTCATTGACGTCAATTCGCAGCCGAAAGTTGCTCTCCGAGAGTAAATTCAAACCCACTGCTTGTCTAACACCTAAGACTCAATGCAGCCATGCAGGTCCGAATTAGGGACCAATGCAAGTCCGTATTAAGACACAATGCAGGTCCGAATCAGATTGACCGATTAGTTTGAGTAGGATTTCGAGATTTATGTATTTGGTTTGAGGAACGAACGTAAACTTTTCGTATCGGTCCCCACGAATAGGGCCAATGTTGGTTTTATGACTTATGGGTAGTCAAAGGCAGGCCAACACTACCTGTTAGAATAGCGAGAATATAGGAAATATGTCGGAAAATATAGCGAGAGAATATAGGTATTGTATTGCTAGAATTGCTTGTCCATTTCTTCATGAATAGATGGTCTATTTATACATATTTTGGGCCTAGAGCCCTACAAAGAATAAGAATCCTGGACTACCTCATATTGGAAGTCCTGTTACATTATAACTAATAAACCCTAACTTGCTAATATTATAAGTACTAAGTCCAATCCTTATCGAACTCTTTGGTAGCTCTGCGTTGGGTCTCCTTCTTGGGCTTTCTTGATCTAGTTGCACTCTTGGGCGGGTCCATGTGGCCTAGGCCTAGTGTATTATCCATCATAAACAATTTGGACTATTTATCACCATTGTTGCGATGTGTTATTGTATACACTTTAACGAATAAATTATTTATTTACCGTTATATAGGGTAAAAGGGATGGGGGAAAAAATAAAGAAACATGGGTGGGTGAGGAATGGGGAGGGAGAGTTGATCTATGGGAGGCCAGCTAGTGTGCACCTGTAGAATAGGAATAATGAGGCTAAGATGCTTCACCATTCAACATTGTGAGAAGCATAGAGGAAAGAAGAGCCGTATCATAGTAATTGGCAATGCACCCATTTATATCCATACGTGCACACATGTAATACCATGATATACTGTGTGCATAAGCGTAGATAGTTGTGTGCATTGATTTTCATAAATGGTAATTAACCCAAAGGTTCTAGTACAGATGAACTCACATGCATACATGAGCATACTTGTGTGCACATGACCAATGAGCATACTTAGATGAATATGCATGCATTACAAGTGCTATCACGCACAATTAGTGCCATTGGAATTATTAATACCTTTGTTGTTTTGGTTGACAAGGGTTGAGCCAAACAGAAGTTGTTTCTAAGACTGTGTCATGGATATCTCTCCAAACGATACAAAATATTAGACACTATTATACATGAGACAATTAAACCATTTGCAGGCCAGCGAGCATTAGAACAAGTAATTGATCGGCAAACTCATGTGCATTAGAAATTCTGAATCTTATGTCTAATGCACATCAAAATGAATAGGTGTGCACCTCTTTGACCAGTCGTGTGCATAATATACACAAATTGTGTGCAAGGTCTTGAACCACAAACCTCTGAACGAAAACAACTAATAGTGTGAATACCTTTGTGTGCACATTAGTTTACGTACATGTGTGTGTGCGATAATTAATAAATTAATAAGAACATAAAGATTGAAGAAAGTGCATGAGGAACGAACTATGCACAACAAACTCATAAACTCGTAAAAAAACTATGTGGAAAACTCCGATGATAAAAATTAAGAGCATAGCATGATCAAAGAATATTGATGGTATATTGGAAGTGAACCTGCAAAAGGAGCTGGGGAAATGGATTGCTTAGTGTGCACGGCGACACAAGTTGTGTGCACAGTAATGCACCAACAACCAAAATCCAACCTAGTGTATATAAATTTTTGTGCACCTCTATAAATGCTACTAGACTATGCACACATGTAAATGATTCATATGTAAAACATACACAAGATGTGTGCATGGTCTTGTACCACAAACCCGTGAACGGAATTGGCCAATAGCGTGAATAATTTTGTATGCACATTGGTTAACCGATGGGCGCGAAAACAAATAAAGTATTAAGATCTTAAAGATCAAAGAAAGCGCGTGAGGAATGGACAACGTTTGCACAACTCTTACGTGCACAAATGGTCAAAACATAAGTGCATTGCTTGATAAAAGAACATTGACGGTAAAATGGAAGATAACATGCAAAAGGAGTGGGGGAATGAAATGCTACATGAGCACGACAGAGAAAAGCTGTGTGCACGAAAATGCCCCAAAACTAGAAACATACCATGTGTGGATAAATTTTTGTGCATATCTATTAATGAGTGTTTGCAAATACAAGTAATTACGTCGGATAGAAAGAATGAAGTAAATAAATGGGTAATATATTAACATCGTATGCACTAAAAACTGATAATAATATATAATTACAAAACATGGAAAAATATAGGTACAAAAATGGTTACAATATAGTGCATAAGTGTATTAAAGATCATTGAGATTTGAAATCAAATAGTGTAGTCGAAACCCAGGTCTTCAAACAAGTAAATTGCGCCTCATTCTCTATAGTTAGCTCATAGTCCAGTGCATCCCAATGCGTGTGTTGCAACTGAGCAAGAAAATCCAAAAGAGATGTCACAAAATCATTATTACCAGGGGTTTCCTGAGTTGCACAACCCTCAGACTGAGTTCCCCTAACTTTCTTAGCTGTATAACAAATACATATAAGAACCCAGAAACAACAAAATCATATGTTCGAAAACAAAAGACACAGAAGCACCAACAAAATCATCATAGACATTAGAATGTTGCGATCCACCTAGTTCAGACTACGATACATTCAATTTCTTACATACAAGACAAACAAACAACCCCAGCACACATCATAAGCCAAAGTAGAACAACAATGCACAGATAACAACCCAAGCATGCACACAACAATGCTAAGAATTGTGTATGTGTGCACAACTATGAAATAAAGGACGCAAAAAGATAAACAATACTAAAAGAAATCAAATACACACAAGTGTCCACAAATAACACACAATCCAAAGACAATATAAAAAGAAAAATTAAGTCACAAACATGGTTGAAAAAATCACTAGGCGCTCCTCGAGCGCTCGGGGAGCGCCTAGCGCCTAGGACGCCTACACGGGGATTAATTAGCGCCTAGGATCCAGTGTATTTTTTATTTTTTAAAAATTTATTTAAGTATTTTCAATTTTTAGAGATTAAGAATTATAAATTATATAATACTTTAATAGTTAATACTAAAATATTAAATATTAACCCAAAAAAATAGCTAGAGTTTGTACAAATTTTGCGGTCCCCTAGTCGATTAGCCGCCTAGACCACCATTTAAGGTGATACGCTAGGCGGTCGACCGGCGCCTAGCACTTAGGCAGGGATTAATCGGCGCCTAGGAGGGATTTTTGCAACACTAGTCACAAACCACAAAAGACAAAACACACCAGACACAAATGAGCAAACACGCCCAAAATGCAACAAATTGCACAAACACAATTACTGCAATGCAGACATCCAGGACCAGAAACTGAAACATCTAACCCACCATCCTGCACACAAGTGCACACACCTGTATAAACAAGCCACACACCCACAAGCAATGCTTACCCACACAACCAACCGCCCCCAACCCCCTTGGATACAATCATTTCTGCTCAAAACTATAACACCAAATACATCTAATAAAAAAAAACAGAACTCAAAACAAAAACACCTAACCATCATCCAATAAAAAAGAGAAATCTCCAAAAATTGAAAAATCCCACAATATGTCAACAGTACAAAATATAGGCAAAACAAAGAATTAATAACACACTGAAAATAAAACAACACACAATAGAAACAGACAAATGCTCTAAAACCCATCTATCAACAAAAATGAAAAAACCTAGAAAATGGCTACTCTATAAAATATGGGCAAAACCCAAGAATTTGGCAAATACTACACACTCTGAAACTAAAACCACATACAATAGAACCACACGAATGCCCTAAACCCCATCTAAAACTCTAACAATAAAATAAAGAGGTAACATGGCAGCCCAACACTGCCATAGCACACACACCGCCAGAGAAAATGAAGACCAAGAATATCAACACAGACCACAACTACAAATGGAATTAAGAAACAATAAAACTTGTAGACAAACAAACATGCGAAAAGCGGTAATAAAAAAAATCATGCCTCGACCGACAACCCATGACAGTGGTCTCTTTCGATTGCTTCGCATAAGGTCCCAAGCAACTACCATTTCTCTGAAAAAAAGAATTGAAGAAGGTAATCCAAAGCTTACGAAGTTTACTTTGGTCTTGGTGTTAACATAATAACAGCATGAAAAGTCAGAACTGACAAACGATAAAGCAGAGAGAAATAAAACACATTTCCTAATTTACCCCTAGCAAAATTGAAAACTAGTAAAAAAGCATCTCGCACGCGCAAAAACTCTATACACTCACAACCGTATAATAGCCAAATCCTACGATCCAGAAAGATCCACAGTTTTTATTTTAAAGGGTGTTTTTATCGGAATGCAAATATATATATANTAAATATTAACCCAAAAAAATAGCTAGAGTTTGTACAAATTTTGCGGTCCCCTAGTCGATTAGCCGCCTAGACCACCATTTAAGGTGATACGCTAGGCGGTCGACCGGCGCCTAGCACTTAGGCAGGGATTAATCGGCGCCTAGGAGGGATTTTTGCAACACTAGTCACAAACCACAAAAGACAAAACACACCAGACACAAATGAGCAAACACGCCCAAAATGCAACAAATTGCACAAACACAATTACTGCAATGCAGACATCCAGGACCAGAAACTGAAACATCTAACCCACCATCCTGCACACAAGTGCACACACCTGTATAAACAAGCCACACACCCACAAGCAATGCTTACCCACACAACCAACCGCCCCCAACCCCCTTGGATACAATCATTTCTGCTCAAAACTATAACACCAAATACATCTAATAAAAAAAAACAGAACTCAAAACAAAAACACCTAACCATCATCCAATAAAAAAGAGAAATCTCCAAAAATTGAAAAATCCCACAATATGTCAACAGTACAAAATATAGGCAAAACAAAGAATTAATAACACACTGAAAATAAAACAACACACAATAGAAACAGACAAATGCTCTAAAACCCATCTATCAACAAAAATGAAAAAACCTAGAAAATGGCTACTCTATAAAATATGGGCAAAACCCAAGAATTTGGCAAATACTACACACTCTGAAACTAAAACCACATACAATAGAACCACACGAATGCCCTAAACCCCATCTAAAACTCTAACAATAAAATAAAGAGGTAACATGGCAGCCCAACACTGCCATAGCACACACACCGCCAGAGAAAATGAAGACCAAGAATATCAACACAGACCACAACTACAAATGGAATTAAGAAACAATAAAACTTGTAGACAAACAAACATGCGAAAAGCGGTAATAAAAAAAATCATGCCTCGACCGACAACCCATGACAGTGGTCTCTTTCGATTGCTTCGCATAAGGTCCCAAGCAACTACCATTTCTCTGAAAAAAAGAATTGAAGAAGGTAATCCAAAGCTTACGAAGTTTACTTTGGTCTTGGTGTTAACATAATAACAGCATGAAAAGTCAGAACTGACAAACGATAAAGCAGAGAGAAATAAAACACATTTCCTAATTTACCCCTAGCAAAATTGAAAACTAGTAAAAAAGCATCTCGCACGCGCAAAAACTCTATACACTCACAACCGTATAATAGCCAAATCCTACGATCCAGAAAGATCCACAGTTTTTATTTTAAAGGGTGTTTTTATCGGAATGCAAATATATATATATATATATATATATATATATATATATATATATATATATATATATATATATAATCTGATTTTTTTGATACCCAAGCCCTAGATTTATAAATATCATTGTTCATTAAACTTCCAAACCTCATCCTCTCGTAACTCTCTATCTCTCTCTCTCTCTCTCACGACTCTCGCTCTTTTTCTTGACTGAAGTTTTTCTTCCCAAAATCAAGGTTTCCAATGGCAAGCTTCTCATTCCTCCTATTCTTTTCATTTACCCTATTAGCTTGCATAGGTTGCTTATAATGGTGTATGAATGATTTGATATGTTGTTATCTAAGGAATAAGTGTGGTTGTGTTTGGCTTGAGAGAAGGATGAAGAAAGGGTTGTAGAAGGCAAATTAGGAATTGATTTATTCTTGGAGTTTTAACATTGAGGTAAGGGTTTCATGTCCGCTTAAAACTCCATTTTTTGCCTTAAAATTTCTATATGTACGTATATATAAACATATTGTAACACCCCCGGATCAAAGGCGTAAATTAATGCGAATAAACGTCTAGATTTAACCCAAATGATGCGTAATTCAATAAATCAACAGCAGAAGCATAATTCAACTACAAAAAGGTGCTATGTCATACCTATCTTACACCAAACTACATGCTAAGGCCATTGTCTACATAATAAAACTCACCAAATATAGAATCCAAAATCTAGAATTATTATATTACCAAGTCTAATATTTGTCACCAAAAGGAAACTCAAACTAACTAAAAGAGAGGGAGATAGAACCATTGGCATGCTAACGCGCTCGCGACGACTCTACTCCATACCTGAAATCATAAGTTAAACAATTAGCGAATATTGCTAAGTAAACCCCACTCCAACAAGTAAAACTACATAGTGTACATTTAATTTCCACCATAGATTTTGAGACTGACATATAACATATATACTCACCCACTAATCAATACTGAGGAATGTTTTTCAAAAGACTCATATTCCTCAATAGCAATGATCACAATGACGACACAAGAAAGGATATAAGACCTTAACGAAGTTCAATTTCATTGCCTCACTCATTGGACATCAAGATGAGTCATAACCACAATGAGTATCAAAGAGTACTTAGATAATTAGATAGAGGCAAAGAAAGGTTCATTCCACAATATACCAATCCACCAAATAATCCATCAATAAACCAAGTAGGTATAATCAATATAGTCACCCACCAAATACAATCGTGGAACTAGTGTGGAGGGCTCCAATCCACCATCAATACCACATAGATCAATATCCACAAAATAAGTAACCAATATTGGAAACAAATATAGAACTTTAAGTATATACACCCCCTATTGGTATTCCAAGCCCAATGGGTTAGTTCCTATCTCTAACACCCAGGATTCGTTTCTACCAGGTGCTCAGCCCACCAGAGCCAAAGGCCCACAAATCTCAAATCAATAGTATCACAATAAGCCCCACATGGTTCCATGACCAACATAATGATCTCAAAGAAGGATTCAATAACAAGATACATATCTTTCAATCAAAAGATAAATAAATATATAGGATTCTAAGAGAATACATATATAAAGTAGAACAAAGGTAGTCACTCAAACTCAATCCAAGAAGAAGAGTTCAAAGAGAATCATATTGAATTCAGAGGAAATGATACAAGAACATAATGGGGTAACAAATACTCAATTGGATCACGAATATCAGTAAGAAAGCATCGAATTCCAATACTCACAAGATATAGAGATTATCAAAGGATAGGATTCTTGAATAAACAATATTCAATAAGCAAAGATAGGGATTACTCAAACATCATACCACCACAACAAACTAGAACAACAAAGCAACAAACTGGAACAACAAAGGAAACAATCGTACTGGAATAAATCACACTGGAACAGTGAACAACACTGAACTAGCGAAACTGCTCGGCAGGACCAGAGGGTCCGCAACTCATTACTGTAAGGTCAAATAGAAGGGGCAACGGAAGTGAAGCTTTCGCTACTCGGTTCCACCATTAGCCTTACGGGGCTACCTCACGGGCATGCCAGTCCGGTGGGTCAGTTCTGCTATGCCAAAAACACGAATAATATAGAGATTCCCAAAAACAACACACTGTGGATGAAATAGGCAACTATACTCAGAATTTCCAGAATACAATACACCATCAACAACATGATATCAGAGCTTGATGAGTATAAGCCGTGGAGCAGAGCGGGGACGGAAGCCAGGTAGCGTAAGAAGGGGGTATTTCACTTCTACTCTACAGAATCTCACGATTCTGGTTGTTGAATAGTATGATCAATACTTGTGATTGCCTGCATGTGATTGCTTAAGATTATTGTGAGTGAACTTGCTAGCGTAAGGCATTAATTATCATTATGCTATGTTTGAAACCCTTGCTTAGAGGGTATGACAAAGTGAATGATAAGAAGTGTCATATAGGACTTGAGTAGGTGATATACTGACTGCCTAACTAGCTGATTCCGTAAGAACTTTTATACCTCGAGTATTAATATGGAACTATCGTCTAGTGAAAATGCCGCCGAGACGAAATGTGCCTGCGGGTAATGACGATAACATCTCTGCAATAGATCGTTTGGCCCAAGCGCCTTCTCGGGAGTAGTAGTAGCCTGTAGAGATAGATATGACAACGTTGCTATAGAAATAGCGGGATTTAACTGCCCCGGAAACCTCGTTCGTTTTGAACTTGAGGGCATCGATGTAGTACTCAGGATGGATTGGTTGGATAAGTACAAAGCTTGGATCGTGTGTAATTAGCGAAAGGTTGTCCTACGGGGACCAAAGGGAAGGAGAATATCCTACCGAGGAATTGGCAAGCAACCCGAGTCAAGGTTGTTGACGACGCAGAAATTGAATAAGTTCGTGCACCAGGGATGCGAAGTGTATCTCTTCTTGGTGCAAGATGCCGAAGTAGAAGAACTCGAGATTGATCGAATCCCAATTGTACGCGAATTTCCTGACGTATTCCTCGACGATCTCATGGAAATGCCACCGGAAAGGGAAGTGGAATTCACCATCGATCTTGTACCAGGAACCTCACCTATCTCGAAAGCGCCTTATCGAATGGCACCCAAAGAGATGGAGGAGCTGAAAGCACAATTGGCGGAGTTATTGGAGAAGGCATTACTGAAAATCTCACCCACTAAAGGAGTCAGAAGGTTTGGGAAGAAAGGAAAGTTGAGTCCTCGTTATATAGGACCTTATGAAATTTTGGAAAGGATAGGAAATTTAGCTTATCGACTGGCTCTGCCGATTGAGCTTGATAAAATACATAACGTACTTCATGTTTCTCAACTTAAGCGGTATGTACCTGATGCACCCCATGTATTGGAGCTGGAGGAGTTGGAGATGGATGATTCGTTAGCATACGAAGAAAGACCAATTCGAATCTTGGACTCAAAAACCCAAGATACAAGAAGGAAATCAGTCAAAATGATCAAAGTCCAATGGTCGAACCAAAGTCC
Organism: Ipomoea triloba; assembly: GCF_003576645.1. Lineage (NCBI taxonomy): Eukaryota > Viridiplantae > Streptophyta > Magnoliopsida > Solanales > Convolvulaceae > Ipomoea > Ipomoea triloba. Next base: position 14,286,110 of record NC_044925.1, read on the forward strand.
AGAGGAAGCTACGTGGGAATTGGAAAGCGTTATGATAGAACGTTATCCAGAGTTGTTTAACTCAAGTGCGTAAAATCGATCTACTTATTATATACCTAGACAAATTGTGTGCTAAGATTAGGCATACTAAGAATTCGTTATGTGTAAACGAAGGTGAGTAGTAATCTACTCAGACTCCATGGATAGCAAGAAGGAAGTTTCGGGGACGAAACTATTTTAAGGGGGGGAAAATGTAACCCCTCGTCTATTCCGATAAGTTTAAGGTTCGAAAAATATTTTTTTAGGCTATGACATTTATGAGATGATCTCTCGGTACTTCAAAAGGATTTTTATAAGAGAGACTAGTTATTAATAAGCTGCGATCTACGTACCGGCCACGAACCGTAAAATTTTTAAGGATGTATATACTGTTCGAATTTCCCTAGGAAACGGATTATTAAGCATGATACGATTAAGCGTGAATTTCCTATTTAGTTCAAGTGAGAATTAAACGGACTGTAAGAATGAAATTGTTACGGACCTTTGTACCACTGTATTTCGCAAGATACCGGAAAATTGTCCGATTTTAGTGGTTGATGACGGGATTATTTTTAGAATAATTTTGATATTGAAATTTTCCCGAATTAAGTTATATTCCTCCGAACTTTTATCTGATTTAATCCCTAACTGGCAAGGGAGTCTTACTCTACAAGGCACACCATGGGGTTGTGACAAGTGGCATCCTTATTTACCGTGTAGTAATTTTTAATTAATTAAGGGGGATGAGTATGGGATAAGCATGCTAGCTAACTTATGATCCAAGTTACCATCTCCCACCCCCATTTTCGAAAATTAGAGAAGGAAAAAGGGAGAAGGAAAATTTCATTCTTCTACTTTGAGATCCAAAAACTCCATAGCCATTTTTCCTACACAAGTGCTTCCATAATAGGTAAAACTTTGGGTTTATTCGGTTAAAATGGCTAGAATCCTTTCTTAGAACTTAAGTTTAAGCTAAGGATTCATGAAAATGTTGTTATTATGGTGATTATTATCTAGGATCTTCGGTGGGAAATTGAAGAAAGGGGATCACAATCCCTTAAGTTGGTTTAGTCACTTGAAAATGAACAAATGCTAGTAAATTATGTGACTAGGAATTTTATGTGAAAATTATGTGTTAAGTTTGTGGATCTTTAAGTTGGCTCAAAAGACTACACTTTAAATTTTTGGTAATTTTTGTATCCGTGTTCATAGCTAATTTATGCATGTATACGTTGTATTTATGCCCATATAAGCTTATACTTGTGAAAATAGTGGCAAATCGAGGCGTTACAATGCCGTTTTTACTGCCTGAAACTGGCAGATTCGGATGGACGCGGCCTTGGACGCGCGTCCACCGCGCGTCCATCGGCGTCCAGTTTTCGGGATCACGGTCGAAAGGCCGGACGCGACCACGGACGCGCGTCCACTGCGCGTCCGTCTGCGTCCAGAATGCGAGATCACGACCGAGTGGCAATGCTCTGGTCCGCTGGACTGTACAACACGAAGGAACAGAAGAGATCAACGGATCACTTCTCTCCGCCACAACCATTCGCCCTTACACTTGCGGAACACATTATACCGCCAATGTGCACCGTAAGTGCAACCCCAACACACCAGAACTCTCAGACAGATCAGATCATGCGATGAATCAATCCAGAATACAAATCATGCTTAGAATACACAAATCACACATCTCAGAAGCCAATAAATCATGGAATCCATAACAAGAATTACTCACACACATCTAAATACAAAGGATGATGAACACAAGTCCAACAATCCACAAACAAAGGTTCACAGACCATCAAACAAAGCTATAACGCCAAGAAAATTTACAGGATTCCAACACCAAATCATAGATATAGATCAAGAGTGTAAAATAGGTTTTAGTGAGACATGATGGTTACCTCTTGGAGCTCTTCTCAACTAAGCAATCCTCAAAACACCTCACAAAGCACCACCTCCATCTTGATCATCTTTTCCCAAGAAAGATCCCCCAAAGAATATGATGAGAACTTATAAAAGACTGTGAAAACAAGATGATAAAGATGTCTTCCTAATGAAAAACACTTACCCAAAGAGCAATCTTGACTTGAAATCTTGAAGGATGAAGTGTGGGATATGCTTAGGGTTCTTTAGAGGTGAAAGGAGTAGGATGAAATGTATTTTGCAGGAAAAGAAAAGAGAGATAGGATTGTAAGTACAAGACTTTTATATGTGTAGGGAAAATCATTACATATATCATGTATGTACCATATTAGGGTAATAAAACAAGACATGGGCTTAGTTATAAGGAATGGGTCATCCATACCCAATATTAATTTAATGGATATAAATATGGTCATTCCAACGATTGGGCCATTACATAATTAATATATTTGTAAGGAATAGAAAAGGATCCAATTAAAGAACATCCCTTACATAATTAATTCAAGAAAATTGGGCCTTGGAACAAATAAATAATTCCGGATGGGAAAATATATATCTATAAGAAGGTCGGAGCCCAATTAAATTAAATTAACTAAACGGTAGAATTAATTACCAGGTTTTAAGGCTAGAATTAAACACGGGGTATTACACTCTACCCTCCTTACAAGGAGCTTCGTCCCCGAAGCTCAAAGCTCACGGGACTAGGATTGGATGGATTAAAAGAATAGGGATCGGTCAAAGGTTATAGAAAGGATTGTTCAACCAAACCTATACTTAAGAACGTACTATGCTCCTAATTCCTAAGCTTCTAGCTTACCCAACCCATGCATAACATGCAAGAACTAAGCTAACTTCCTTACCTTGATCAAATAAGGCCGGATAGCGCTTCCTCATCTCGTCCTCCGTCTCCCAAGTGGCTTCCTCGACTCCATGGTTGGACCAACATACTTTTACTAACTTGACTACTTTGCGATGAGTCTCTCGGGTCTTGAAATCCAAGACCTTCACGGGCTTCTCTTCGTAGGACAGCGCCTCGTCTAGATCCAGGACCTCTGGGGAAATCACGTGAGAAGCGTCGTGCACGTACTTCTTCAACTGGGAGACATGGAATACATCGTGCACTCGGTCCAACTCTGCTGGCAATGCTAAGCGATAAGCCACCAACCCAACTTTCTCTAAGATCTCGTAGGGACCGATGAACCGGGGACTCAATTTTCCTTTCTTCCCGAATCTCATCACTCCCTTAGAGGGTGAATTCTTCAGCTACACTTTCTCCCCTTCTTAGAACTCCGCGGGTCTTCTTGCCAAGTCGGCATAAGACTTCTGGCGATCTTGAGCGGCCTTCATTCTCTTTTGAATTACCTTGACCTTCTCCGTGCTTCCTGCAGATACTGTGGCCCCAAGGTCACTGGGCTCACTAAGTCTTCCCAACATAGCGGGCTTCTACACTTCTGGCCATAGAGGGCCTCATAGGGTGCCATCTGCATACTGGCGTGGTTTCTATTGTTGTAAGAAAACTCAATCAGATCGAGATGCTATTCCCATGATCCTTGAAAATCCAGCATACAAGCCCGTAACATATCTTCCAATGTCTGAATGATTCGCTCAGTCTGCCCATCGGTGGCAGGATGAAAAGCAGTGCTCATCTTCAACCTAGTACCCAAAGCTGCCTGTAGTGACTTCCAAAACTATGACAAGAACCTTGAGTCTCGATCAGACACGATGTCGCGGGGTACTCCATGATATTTTACTACTTGATTGATGTAAGGCTTAGCCAGCTGATCTATAGTCCAAGTCTCCTACATGGCAATGAAACGTGCTGTCTTGGTGAGACGGTCCACAATTACCCAAATCTTGTCCTTCCCTGTCTTGGTCTTACACCTTTCTACTTTAATCTTCTGGCAGTTCAGACATGGGCTTACGAAGTCTACTACCTCCTTTTTCATATTATGTCACCAAAATAGTCTCTTTATGTCCTTATATAACTTGTCCCCACCAGGGTGCACCGATTGACTTTCCTCCAATAACTGTCTCTTTAATTGCTTACACGAAGCTGGCACACACCAACGCCCTTGGTAACGCAAACTGCCATCGGGATGTAGTTCAAAGTGCCCTTAGTTCCCATCAGTTAAGCTTGCTCTCAACTTGTCCAGCCGAGCGTCGCCAATCTGACTCTTCCGGATCTCATCGAGCCATGCGGACAAAATCTGCATGTTGAAGAATCGGACCTCCTCGTCCATCTGTCCCTCTTCTACCACTGCGATATTCATTCTTTGAAACTCTCTACACAAGTCATCGACGAGAACCCAAGTGGCATTAAGCGAATGTCTAGTCTTTCTGTTTAGTGCATCCGCCACTACGTTCGCCTTTCTCTCATGGTATTGAATGATCAAATCATAATCCTTAATAAGTTCCAACCAACGCCTTTGTTGCATGTTCAACACTTTCTACGTGAAGATGTGCTTTAAGCTCTTGTGGTCGGTATAGATCTTGCACTGCACCCCATAAAGACAGTGTCTCCAAATCTTCAATGCAAAGACTATGGCGGCCAGCTCCAAATCGTGCATGGGGTAGTTCTCTTCATGACTCTTAAGCTGTCGGGACGCATATGCCACTACCCTGCCCTGCTGCATCAACACGCATCCTAGGCCCTTCTTCGATGCATCACTGAACCCCTCGAACCCCTCGGTTCCGGATGGTAGGGTCAAAACTGGGGCGGATGTCAACCTTTTCTTCAATTCTTGAAAGGCGTTAGCGCAATTGCCATCCCACTTAAAAGGTGTAGTCTTCCTCATTAACTGTGTTGTGGGTTGTGTTATCTTTGAGAAATCCGGTACAAATCTTCTATAATATCCTGCCAGACCAAGAGAGCTTCGGACATCGGACACTGTCGTCGGTAAAGGCTATTCCATCACTGCCTAAACCTTAGCGGGATCTACCGAGATTCCCTCCTTTGCTATTACATGGCCCAAGAATGCTACGCTGGTCTTCCAGAACTCACACTTTGAAAATTTGGCATACAACGGTTTTTCCCTTAGGATTTGCAACACTGTCCTGAGATGGTTCTCATTCTCCAACGGATTGGGGGAGTAGACCAAAATGTCATCGATGAATACTATCACGAACTCATCCAAGTACAGTTGAAACACGCAATTCATCAGATCCATGAATACGGCGGCGGCATTTGTTAGTCCAAACGGTATCACTGTGAACTCGTAGTGACCATAGCGGGTCCGTAATGCTGTCTTCGGAATATCTGTATCCGTGATAAGCACCAGTAATAGTCCGATTTAAGGGTCATTTACGGGCTAAAATTGCATAGTTTGCTACTCATTCATAAGGATTTCATGCATTAAGACTCGGATGTGATGAAAAACCTCTAACACGATTATGGAAGATATTTTGAAGCTATTTCTACAACCACAAGAAGGATTCAGGGCCAAAATGTCGAAGATTCAAGGCTCGACGTGTCGAGCCCCAGCCTCGACGTGTTGAGGTGATGCCATAACATTTTTTATTAAAATCTGTAGGGCTCGACGCATCGAGAGCCTTGTGACAGCACATATTTCAGCTTCGGGAAAATTGTCTTCTTTGCCCCCATTTTGCTCCCACTATATAAGGCTCATTATCCCAAGACCTTGGGGGCAGCAATTAGTTTTTAGATCAGATTTCTTAGAGTTTTCTCCCCTCTTGGGAGAAAACTTCATCTCCTTAGGTAGATTATAGAAACAATGTGAGGAGAACAGAAGATTGGAGCAAGAATGTAATAGATCCAATGAATGTTGACTCTTCATTTCCATATATATTTTAAGTTCATCTTTGTTCCTTTACATCTTCTATTTCTTTTCCTTGTTTCTTTATTTTAATATGTGATTAGTTTAGAAAGGGGATTGATGGACCCGAAACTAGCTTTATGGTTGATTTAATGTTATGTTTTTCTTAAAGTTGTGAGCTTTATACTCTTGTATTTGAATGCTTGTATGGGTGATGTTTGGTGTTGTTTTGTGCCTATGTGTGGCCACACTAGGTAGCAACTCTGTGAAAGTGATTGTGTGCGCGATAGCGGCCTCTCACGAGTCCTACTCACCTACATCTCCGCCCTTAGTTTGAAAGGACGAGGTCCGAGAGGAGTGGTAGACAAAGTGTTTGATAAAATGCCCCAGCTGAATGAGGATATGGGAGTCCGAGTGTGATGCCACTCGGTGATGTGCCTAAAACTCCCTTGTTAAATCCGAGGCATATGCTCACATAACCAATTGAATCTTGGACCATATATGCTAGCCAAGAGCCCCAATGTCCGTTTTTCCCTTATTCTTGCTTTTATGATTTTTAGATTTCCAATTTCCTTGCACATATACTTTCAAGTCCTTGTCATTCTTGTAACTCTTAACCCTCAACCTCCTAAAAGTCAACATACATTCGACTCCAAACCTGCCTTCCTTGAGAGACACGACACTCGGGGAGTTTTCCTCGTTTTATCACCTTCATACCACTTATTCAACTCACCCTTAAACTATCAACATCAAATTGGCGCCGTTGCCGGGGAAGGCAACCGGTTTTTGAATTGTGTTGGATTTTTTGAAGTTGGATTTTAAGAGTTCTTGAATTTCTTTCTTTTTGTTTGTTTTATTTTCTCATTTTGGGTTGCTTGATTAGAGAAGTGAGCTTATTTATCTTGAATATATTGTTGCTCACTTGCAACTACTTCTAGTTGCAAATATTTGTTGTTAGCTAAGCTTTGTGCAGGAAATTTTTGTTGAAAATCACTTGAAAGCTTGTCAATGAGTGCTAAAATGAATCCCCATGGTTACCCACATCACGGAGGACAATCTTATAGAAATCCTCTACCCCAACCATATCCCTATTACCCCCATTCTACCTATACTTACCCTCTACCAACATATCACTACCCACCTCCAAATCCTTTCCCATTTCCACACCACTACTTACCACCTCCCTATCCTTATCCATTTCATACACACAATCATTACCCACACCCATATGAAACACCACCTCCACCTTTCCAAGAAAATTACCCTTCACAATCACCCAATTTTCAAGAAAATGACTTGTTGAGCTCTAAAGATATATCTCAAAATATAGAGAGTAAGCTTGTACAAATGATGAAAAAAATCGACCCAAGCTATACTCACGAGCCAAATTTATTCCCCGATTCCCACCCAAACACCCACTACCCACCTCCAACACCATTTAAGGTAGGAAACAATGTTTCACATTTCTTTGAAACACCACCTTCCAACCAATATTTTACCCCACCTAATCCTTGTGATTATATCCCACCGGCCAAGGACGAAATTGAGATTCTAAAAGAAAAAAATAGAAGCATTCACAAGGATGGCCAAGGAGGATACGACTAATTTAAAAGCCGAAATCAAGAGTGAATTGAAAGACTATCTTGCTACCCTCTGGGAGGAAGGACATCCATTAGAAGAGGTTGAAACGAAAATGCTATCTATGATGGAAGAGCTCATGAAGACAAGCTCACTACAGGTTAACTACCCCATTATAGATTATTCCCCGACTTTGGAAGTCCATCCAAAGATTGCACAAGAGGTTGATAAAGAACAAAATGCTAGTAAAGAGGTGAGAGTTGATGAGAAAGTAGCTTGTTATGCCCCAGTGTTTGAAGAAGTCCCAATTTTTGAATTGGAAGATCCAAAAAAGGTAGAGATGGAGAGTGAAGATGAGGACATCAATGTAGTGTGGGAAGATGAAGAGCCGACATGTGGTAACATTCTTAATTCTTCTTGTGTTAATATTATTGAAAATCCTTGTGCTCTTATTGAAAACACTTTTGACACTTGTGTGGATGACTCCCCTTTTAATTGCAATAGTGATCTATATGCTTATGACACTACTCCTTTTTATTTCCGGGATGATGATTCCATAGGCTTTGTTAATGATGATTCTATTAACAATGATGATTCCATAGGCTTTGTTAATGATGATTCTATTAACAAGTGTGAATGTGTTGATTCATTTGATAATGATAATTGTGTTCCTCATAAGGATGACTCTCTTTGCATTAATATTTCCATTACATGTGATTATTGTTAGGAACATCATGTAATAGGTTTTGATGATACCAACTGTTAAGTAGAAATCCCCAAGTCTCGATGCATAGGCAAAAACGCTGTAAGTTCGACAAGTAAACCAAGAGCGAAAATACAACCGGGTAACTTTGAGCTCAACTCGGAAAATATTTAAGCTTGAGGGAAATTTGTTTGAACATCTTAGAAGTCTCGTGTGTTGTAATCATATAGACAGATCAGAAGAAAGCATGGGACAACACTGGAGGAATAAGGGTCTGCGAGACATCAACTAAGTCTCGAGACATAAGCAGAGTTCGAGAGGTAGGACCTCTCGATACAGTTATCCAGTTCGAGACATAAAGAGAGTTCGAGAGATAGACCTCTCGATATTTGAGTTCGAGACATTAAGCAATCAAGATATCAACCTTGGTCTCGATACACTAACAATTCTCCAACAAAGCTGAATGACGGTCATACTTAAAGTCTGGAGAAGAAGAATATCATGGAGATGGAATAATGAAGAGGTGCCGAACGTGAAGATTTCAAAATGGGCGGAAATGGATGACACGTCAGATTTCCACCACAAACGGTCAAAAGGTGCACCAATGCTGAAGTGGTCTGATTCCCTACAAACAAGGAATAATGGGAATATAAAAAGAGTAACTTTTACCAAAAGACGAAAGTGGAGCATGGACTCAAGAAAAGTGAACTATGGAACATTCACTACAAGACAAAGAGGTTCAAGTTACAAGATCACCACTCCATGAAATATGCTGAAAATATGCAAGACCCATGATCAGCATGGGAGACAAATTTCAAACGGAATAATTTTCCCTCCAACGGAATTATTCCTCTATTCTCATATATAAGGACGTAAAGACACAAAAGGAAGGTAGGAAAAAAAAAAAGAAAAAAGAAGAAAAAAAAGAAGGGAAGTGAAGTGAAGGGGTTCGAAATTCTTAAGAAGTGTCTGTCTAAAACGTTCAAAGTGCAAGTGGTTAACTTGGAATATCATCCTGATATTCAAAATAGCGAGAAAACACATCTTAGTGTTTCAAGAGAGTTACAAAGCTTAAACTGTTATACATCCAGAAGGTGACCGAAGCTGCTCTACATCGAAGTTGATTCAACGATAGCTTGTGGTCAGATTGGAGTCTGTTACATTCAACTGTGACAACCAAAAACACCTTGCTTTGGATTAAGCAAGAGAGGTGGAGTAACCTGGCAGCTGTCCGAGTGAAAGAAACCTGAGGCTTGACGCGGGCTTGGTGATCAAAGGTCAAGTGCTCGAGAGGGGGAGTAGCTGGAAGCGGGGAGAAAGACCTTGGAGAGGCGGAGTAACCTGGGAGCTGTCTTGTGAAGATCCTGAGGCTTGACGCGGGCTTGGTGATCAAAGGTCAAGTGCTCGAGAGGTGGAGTAACAAGAAGCGGGGCGAAAAACTTGAGGGTTGAGGCGGGCTTCGTGATCAAAGCTCAAGCGCTCGATATTGTACTAAATAAGGGAAGTTTTTAGTGCAATCCTTCCAGGGAGTTTCTGGAAGAAGAGTGGACGTAGGCGGGTTGGCCGAACCACTTAAAAATCTTTCTTGCATTTACTTACTATTTTTATCTCTCGCTAACCTCTCGATTGCACTGCATATAAACGCACTTCTCGAACTAACTCGAACTCGTGCTAACTAAAAGGGGATAACATTTCCGCTGCGCATAAAACTTTGTCTTCACCTCGTGAGGTATCGAACCTAAACATCCTAAGTTCAATACACACGAGAGGTTGAAAAGATTTGCAAAAACTTATACAAGTCTATTCACCCCCCCCCCCTCTAGACTTGTACCCCATCCCCTTGGGACCAACAATTGGTATCAGAGCAAGTTCTCTGATCGATATAAACCTTTGTTTATATTGCCTAGAGATCCTTCTTTGAAAAATCCTTTAAAAGTTTTCAAAGCACGAGATAATTCTTCTAATATGGATAGCATGTTGTCGAGACATCTTCTCTTTGATCTTAGCAGGTTCGATGACTGGAAAACACGCATGCTTGCGTATCTATCAGCCCTCCATGATGAGATGGCCGAAGTTATAACATCTGGACCAGTCAAGATCATGATGGTAAACACGACTGCTGAGCAAACCAGAGAAACACCGAAGTATGTCCCCAAACCTAGGGAAGAATGGACAAGTGATGATAGGAAGAGAAACAACTTGGACAACATTTCCAAGGATATTCTCTTCAGAGCTATAGACGAAACCATCTTTCCCAAGGATATTCTCTTCAGAGCTATAGACGAAACCATCTTTCCAAAGGATATTCTCTTCAGAGCTATAGACGAAACCATCTTTCCAAAAGTAATTCTCTTCAGAGCTATAGACGAAACCATCTTTCCAAAAGTAATTCTCTTCAGAGCTATAGACGAAACCATCTTTCCAAAAGTAAGAAAATGCAAGACGGTAGACGAAACCATCTTTCCAAAAGTAAGAAAATGCAAGACGGCGAAAGAGGTATGGGATACTTTGATGTTGATTGGTGAAGGTGACGAACAGGAGAATGAGAACAAGCTTACCATGGCCATGAAGAAGTTCGAGGACTTCAAGATGAAGCCAGGGGAGAGCATCGACAGCATGGAATCTCGTTTCATGAAGCTATCAATAGAGATCAGTGATCTCGAGAAGGAGATTCCACAAAAGGAGCTAAACCTGAAGGTCTTACGAGGCCTTACCAAGGAGTGGGAAATGAAGGTGATCACAATGCGTGATCACAGGGATTCGAAGAACACCACAACCGACCAACTATTCAGAGATCTCAAAGCCTTCGAATTTGAGATGTTTCCAAGAGATGAGGACGTGGTGGACAGACGGAATGTGGCACTGGTTGCGGACCAACCAACCACCTCCTCAAGGTCAGATCCTAATCCCACTGATTTTTTATCTGACGAACAGTTTGCTTTCTTCATAAGAAAATTCAGGAAGTTCATGAAGAAGACACCGGAAAGCAATACAAGTTCACCTTCCTCCTCAAGAAGGAAAAATGAGAAATACACATCCAGAGGAATGGAGGAAGAAGATCAAGGTCTATACTACAACTGCAGGAGACCGGGGCACTTCAAGGCTGACTGTCCTTACCCTAAGGTAAGCAAG
>NC_044925.1:14297950-14300199 GCF_003576645.1 Ipomoea triloba
AGACTCTATCCATCTAGTGAGAATTGGTCATCGAATCAGAATTTCTGGAAGAAACCTCACTTTCAGCAATTTCACATGACCAAACAGCGTATGAAAGGCATGGTGCATAAGCCAGTTGAAAAGTCTCTACCTAAGTTGATTTATGCACCAAAGAGGCCTACAACATTTGCTAGCATTCCTTATGATTATCAAACGTACAATGCCTACATTGCACCTAGGCCTGGAATAATGGGCACAAGGTATAAATGGATGCCTAAACTCACTAACCCACCAGGACCCAAAGTTTGGGTACCTAAACTTGCTTAATTGCCTTGTAGGACACCAGGGACATGTGGTTCATTGACAGTGGATGTTCGAGACATATGACGGGAAATCTAACACTGCTAGAGAACATCCAACCTATCGAAGGTCCCTTGGTGACATTTGGCGACAACGAGAAGAAGGGACGCACAAAAGCTGTTGGTGAAATTCAAAAGAATGAGCTGGTTATTAAGGGAGTATCCTACGTTGAAGGGCTCAAGTTCAATCTCCTTAGTACAAGCCAGTTCTGTGACAAGGGCTACAAAGTTATCTTCACCAAAAGCAAATGCCAGATTATGAGCGAGGAATCTCTCGAAGTCGTCTTGGAAGCAGCAAGGAAAGGAAACATGTACATAGTGGATTGGAGGTCTGCAAAACCATCCCTATGTATGCTAGCAAGGAGCAAGGAAGATTTATGCTGGGATTGGCATAGTAAGCTTAGTCATCTGAACTTCAAAACTATCAACAAGCTTACTAAGAGGAACCTAGTGGAAGGACTGCCCAAAGTGACGTTTCGAAAGGATAAAATTTGTGAGGCATGTCAACGTTGCAAACAGATCAAATCCTCTTTCAAGAGCAAAGCCGAGACATCATCCACTAGACCATTAAGTCTTCTTCACATGGACTTATTTGGCCCAGTGGATCCACCCAGCATAAAGGGAAAGAAGTACACTCTTGTAGTAGTAGACGACTACACAAGATTCACATGGACCGTGTTCTTAACCAAGAAAAGTGAGACAAAAATTACCCTGCCTAATCTCTTGAAGCAAGTTCAAGTTGAAAAGGATGTCTCGATACTAAAGATCCGGTCAGATCAAGGTGGAGAGTTCGTTAATCAAGTAATCGAGAGCTACTGCAACGAGAACGGAATTCATCATCAACTATCAGCTGCTCGAACACCTCAACAAAACGGGGTTGCTGAAAGAAGGAACAGAACTCTCAAAGAAGCCGCAAGGACCATGCTCTCGCAAGCCAACATATCACAAGGATTTTGGGCAGAAGCAATCAACACAGCGTGCTACACCCAAAATCGGTCCTTGATAGTAAAAGGAGTTGGAAAGACTCCATATGAGTTGTGGAATGGAAGAAAACCGAATGTAAGCCACTTCCACTCATTCGGGTGCAAATGCTATATTCACAACAATGGGAAGACTCAACGAAGAACTTTTNAGGGCATCGACAGATCAACCATCAAAGACAACGGAAGCAGCTGAGGAAGACCAACCACAGTCTATCGAGAGAACAAAATTACCTCTCGAAGACAAGCAGTCGATAGTTCGAGACGTAGCAGAACTCCAGTCAGACTCAGATGATGAAGAATCTACCAAGAAGAAAGCACCTGACTCAGTTAATCCAATCTAGATCATAGATGCTCAAACCACATCTCAACCTTCAATGGAAGTATCAACTGAGGAGCCGCAACCCGACCTAAGATGGCTGAGAAGTCACCCTGCTGATCAAGTGATCGGAGATGTACGTGACAGAGTTCGAACCAGATCAGCTTACAGAGAAAGCATGTTTGCTTGTTTTCTATCTCAAATAGAGCCTAAGGTGATCGATGAGGCTCTAAGCGACGCAGATTGGGTGCAAGCAATGCAAGAGGAACTTCATCAGTTCGAGAGGAACGACGTTTGGGAACTAGTTCCGAGACCTCATCATCAGAATGTCATTGGTACAAAGTGGGTTTTCAGAAACAAGATGAATGAGGATGGAGTTATTGTTAGGAACAAGGCCAGACTTGTTGCCAAAGGCTACTGTCAGGAGGAAGGAATAGATTTTGATGAAACCTTCGCTCCAGTGGCACGTCTCGAAGCCATACGCATCTTTCTCGCATATGCCGCCTTCAAAGATTTTAAGGTATATCAAATGGATGTCAAGAGCGCTTTTCTGAACGGACTTCTCGAAGAAGAGGTGTACGTTGAACAACCTCCGGGTTTCTTGAAGGACGT
>NC_044925.1:14300780-14301769 GCF_003576645.1 Ipomoea triloba
TTGATGAAAGGGAAGTTCGAGATGAGCATGATGGGAGAACTAAATTACTTCCTTGGATTACAAGTGAGACAGCTTAAGGAGGGCATCTTCATCAATCAGGAGAAATACACCAAGGATCTGCTCAGAAAATACAATATAGAAGGGAAATCCTCAGTCAAAGTACCCATGGGAACCTCTCTACGTATCGATGTCGACAGTGAAGGTCGAGAGGTCGATCAGACTACTTATCGAGGTATCATCGGATCTCTTCTCTATTTAACTGCTAGTAGACCAGATATATCCTTTGCAGTAGGTGTATGTGCTAGGTTTCAGGCAAGTCCTAAGGAAAGCCACTTAAATGCATCTAAAAAGATTCTTAGATATCTCAAAGGTACTCAAAGTGTTGGACTTTGGTATTCGAGAGGTGGATCTTTCGAACTTATGGGTTACTCAGATGCGGACTTTGCCGGCTGTAAGATAGATCGAAAAAGCACATCAGGGACATGTCAGTTTCTAGGTGGAAGACTTGTCTCATGGTTTAGCAAGAAACAGCATTCAATAGCTACAAGCACCGCTGAGGCAGAGTATGTAGCAGCTGGAAGTTGCTGTGCTCAGGTTTTATGGATGAAGCAACAATTACTGGATTATGGGGTTGAGTGTAAGGAGGTTAAGATCATGTGTGACAATACAAGTGCTATTGCCATCACCCACAATCCAGTGTTACATTCTAGAACAAAGCATATTGATATTAAGTATCACTTCATCCGAGACCATGTTGAGAGGAAGGACATTATTTTGGAATATGTTGCAACGGAGGAGCAACTAGCAGATATTTTCACAAAAGCGTTATGTGAAAATAGATTCTCTCAACTAAGGTTAGAATTGGGAATGATAGAATGTAACACCCCAATTTCTGCTCCGACAACTATTACAATATCCATGAACTGTTTCGCATGTGAGGGGCGGTTTCATCAACTTTATGGCAGCTTTGGAGTTACACAAGCATTGAA
>NC_044925.1:14305036-14306124 GCF_003576645.1 Ipomoea triloba
AATCAATTATCCAAATTCAAGTGACTAATTCCAACTTAAGGGAATTCCTTACCTTGTAAAGGATTTCTAACACCTTAGGAAGCAATTTTGGATCCTTTCCCCAATTTTCACCTTAAAACCTAGGTTCAAAATCAACACCATAACATCATGTATCAAGAAATTAAACATAGATTCATAACCTAGGAAGGATTACAAAGCTTTCTACCGAATAATATCGAAAACTTACCGAATAAATTGGAAGTTTAGAAGGATTTGGCTATGGAACTTTGGAAGAAAAAATGGTGGAAGATGATCACACCTCTCTCTCTCTCTTTTTGGCATTTGGGGAAGAAAAGGGAAAAAAAATTCCTTTTATATTTAATCCCAACTTATGGGATAAGCTTTAGGAAAAAAAATAATAAAATAATAAAATATCTCCACAACATATCAGTTGTGGTCCAAACAGATAAAGTTTCGGTGGAAAATAATCCAGAAAGAATAATTTTCGAAACCACAAATTTATTCCAGTCAAAAGCTCCAAAATGGGCTAGGTTCGGTACACTGCGGAAATTTCGCGGTGTACGATCAGAAATAAATTTCGACCCTTATAGCTCATCCAATTTCAACTTAACTAAGCAGGAAGTTCATACTTAGTCATAACATGCCTAATCATCAATTTTTAAGGAAATCCGAGCTGAAAATTCGTCCTCGAAAATTTTACGGTTCGTGACCGGCACGAACGATCGCAGCTTAATGACAACTATACCTCCGTATAAAAATTCCCTTGGCATATCGGGAGATCATCTTATGAATGTCATAGCCTAAAGATATATTTTCCGACCCTTAGACTTATCGGAAAGACGAGGGGTTACATAGAATTGGGATGAATGGTCAAATCTTATCTTCTTGTATTTAGTGCCATGAACTGTTTCGCATGTGAGGGGCGGTTTCACCAACTTTATGGCAGCTTTGGAGTTACACAAGCATTGAACGGTCATTCATATTGCATCCCGTGACTCAAAAGTGATAACCTTATTGGGCTATAAATAAGAGGGTTTCTTTCAGAAGTTCATATCATCAACTTCCCATGGAGAAAAAGAAAGGAAAAG
>NC_044925.1:14307404-14345127 GCF_003576645.1 Ipomoea triloba
AAGTGACTAATTCCAACTTAAGGGAATTCCTTACCTTGTAAAGGATTTCTAACACCTTAGGAAGCAATTTTGGATCCTTTCCCCAATTTTCACCTTAAAACCTAGGTTCAAAATCAACACCATAACATCATGTATCAAGAAATTAAACATAGATTCATAACCTAGGAAGGATTACAAAGCTTTCTACCGAATAATATCGAAAACTTACCGAATAAATTGGAAGTTTAGAAGGATTTGGCTATGGAACTTTGGAAGAAAAAATGGTGGAAGATGATCACACCTCTCTCTCTCTCTTTTTGGCATTTGGGGAAGAAAAGGGAAAAAAAATTCCTTTTATATTTAATCCCAACTTATGGGATAAGCTTTAGGAAAAAAAATAATAAAATAATAAAATATCTCCACAACATATCAGTTGTGGTCCAAACAGATAAAGTTTCGGTGGAAAATAATCCAGAAAGAATAATTTTCGAAACCACAAATTTATTCCAGTCAAAAGCTCCAAAATGGGCTAGGTTCGGTACACTGCGGAAATTTCGCGGTGTACGATCAGAAATAAATTTCGACCCTTATAGCTCATCCAATTTCAACTTAACTAAGCAGGAAGTTCATACTTAGTCATAACATGCCTAATCATCAATTTTTAAGGAAATCCGAGCTGAAAATTCGTCCTCGAAAATTTTACGGTTCGTGACCGGCACGAACGATCGCAGCTTAATGACAACTATACCTCCGTATAAAAATTCCCTTGGCATATCGGGAGATCATCTTATGAATGTCATAGCCTAAAGATATATTTTCCGACCCTTAGACTTATCGGAAAGACGAGGGGTTACATAGAATTGGGATGAATGGTCAAATCTTATCTTCTTGTATTTAGTGCCATGAACTGTTTCGCATGTGAGGGGCGGTTTCACCAACTTTATGGCAGCTTTGGAGTTACACAAGCATTGAACGGTCATTCATATTGCATCCCGTGACTCAAAAGTGATAACCTTATTGGGCTATAAATAAGAGGGTTTCTTTCAGAAGTTCATACCATCAACTTCCCATGGAGAAAAAGAAAGGAAAAGATGATGTTCCATTCTTTTATAGAGGAAAGAAACCGGCAGTCAAGTCCAAAGATTTTCAAGGAGAAAACTATCCAGAATCAACGAAGGGTGAACAGATTACGGAGCTTCTTGATAATCCAAGCAAGAATCCTATTCCCATCCAAGGTGAATGGATCCCCAAATACGAGGAGATCCACAACGATGGGATACTGGAATCGGGAAGAGAGTCTTGCACAAGAGGGACTCCTACTGCTGCACATTCTGGAAAAGGGCCTTCCTCAACCAAATGGAAAACCAAGGGAAATGGAGAGGAAGACCAGATGGGACTTTCTGAGGTCAGCAGCAGTCAAAGGGGTGATCATACCTAATCCAAAGACCTTAAAAGGATTAGCGATGAAGATGGTCACTCCCAACTATAGTAAGCAGCTCCGGAGAGAAGAACAAGAAAAGGGAATAGCCACCCCTAGCTCTGTTATTAGACAAATAGGACTTTAGATGGCTAGTTCCTGCTTTAACGATAGATTCCTATTAGGCTGACCAAGGCCAAACAAAAGTTTATAGGGAATCTAATAGGATATTGATTCATATGTAATGTATCTGGAAATCACTAAATGAACCTAAGGATATGTTCCAAGTGATATCTTTTAGATGAATCAAACGTGTTTTTCTTGCAATCTGTGTTCGAAAGGTAGTTCGAGAGGTCACCCGATCAGTTTGTCTACATACGTTATGTCTCGAAGAAGGGTAGTTCGAGAGGTCACTTCAAAAGATAACAAACTGATATCTCTGAACGGAGGAATAAGGAGGGTTAGGGATCAATCACTCAGGGGGAAGATCCTTAAACTCATGGGGAAGACAATTCACCTTCGAGAGGTGAATCTGATATATGAGGGGAAACGGCTAACTTTGGATATTAATGCTAGCCACGTGGTCATCGGTTACTGACGGTTTTCCGCACTTAAGGGAATTATCTTGATAAGTGGGAGCATGCTCATATAGTTGCTATTCTTTAATACCCCACTATCTGAACCTAAAACCGCTCTGTTACATTACCAAAAATACCCTTATTTTTTTCATATACGCTGACCGTTACTAGGGGTATTTCTGACCTTTTACTTCTTTAAAGAAAACCGGTATCCTTCCTTGGGTCAAGCTCTCAACCCTACCCATATATCCAACCCGAATCCACACGATATAAAAGCCAAATCCTTCTTCTTTACCCGGATTCAAGCTAAAACCGTTTACCCAAAATCCCCAAATACTAAACGCAGTACACATTCCCTCCAAAACATCTAACCTTCATCAATGGCGTCCGAATCCTCTACATCAACCTCATCTTCCGACGCATATCAGAGGGAGTTGCTACACATTCGCTCTCAGATCAAACAAGTCAAGGCGGGGAGCATCCTTGACAGAAATGGCTTCATTACCAACTCCCCTAATCCAAAAATGGCGAAAAAAGTCCTGAAGAAGTTTGAGAAAGCAGGACTGATGAAATACATGACGCACGACTACGGGACCGTTCACCCCCTCGACTTCACAGAATGGTTCGCAAATGCCAAGGTCACGAAGGGTAAAATCGAAAGCCGCTTTAATGATTTTCCCATCACAACATCTGTAGGTGACCTTAGAGCGGCATTTGATTTCGCGTCATCGGAGGAAGCAGTCAAGCATCTATCGGATTACGACTTGGACAAGCAAGCCTTCTGGGAGAAGATCCGACTAGCGACTGCACCACCCAGAGCATCCTCTGCCCTCCGCAAGTACCACCTAAAGGAGAGGTTTGCTCTCGCTGCCGACCTAATCATGAAGTTTGTGCTCGGCAAGGTGTCCGGAACTGACGAGGTTAGTCTAGACCTCCTCAAAATCCTCCATGCCATTTGGAACAACAACAAGCTGGACTGGGCACATATTATCTTCAACTTCCTCCAACAGCAAGTGATGCGCTCAGTCTCCAACGCCAACCTGTCGATCAGTAAAAAGGTTGGTTTCGGCTTTGTTGTGCAATTTCTCCTAAGCCTGAAGGGCTTCGAACTGAGGGAGGGAAAAGAGATTCATCGAAATACCTATATGGGTAGGACGAAATCTCTAGTCCCCAAAACTAAAGGTGTTAAGGCTGCACCTTCTCCCTCACAGCCAAAAGGAAGGGGCAAAAGGAAAGCCCAAACCGAGGAAAAGAATTCTGATGATGAACCTCTCGATGTACTGATACAAAGGGTTCATCTGCCAAAGAGGGCTAGGAAAGCCAAAACTGTTGCTGTCACCCGGGTTCAAGAGGTGGAACCGTCAGTTATACAAGTACCCTTCGAGGACAGGGCACAAGCCCAGGGGGAACCTCAGGCTACACTGGCCACTGAGGTTGAGAGAGTGCCCCCTACCAGGTCCCTGTCAAGAGATTTGTGTGTTAATGATGATATTACTGCTGAGGGTACTGGTGACTCTGTTGGTTTATCTCGAGAGATGGCTCGAGAGGTTGAAGGTACTGGGATCAGTGATCCAGTACAAGGGGATGCAGAAGAACCATGTGAGATGGTTCGAGAGACAGACTACACAGTCAGGGTGGGAGATGATCTCTTGGAGCATAGTCGAGAGATCACAGCTCAGATAGACGAAGCAATCTCTGCTACTGAAATCATCTCTGATGGGCGGGATGACTTATATGAAGAAGTTTCCACTCAGTTGGCAGTGGAAGCACCCACTCTTGATGACTTCTCCAGGGTGATCAGGTGGATCAACTGGAGAACCAGTTCTTTCACTCAATTGATGAGTCAAGCAGCTGAAATGGAGGCAGAAGAGCAGTTTGCACTCCAGTGGTTGGGCATCTCCGAGATCCCAGCTCAACAACTGATGGATCTTGCCCACGAAACACGAGTAATGAAGCTGAACAGTGAAAGAACTGATAAAGGGAAGAGCATAGCAGTTGAAGCACCAGAAGTTGAAGCTGAGCCTGAAGAAGATCCTGAAACAGAAGCACGATTTCGAGAAGATATCAGGCTCGCCACTGCCATCTCCTTGGGACAGAACGTTGAGTTCACGAGAGGGTCAGGAGATACCTCTGGGGTTGCTCACGATGATATTGCAACAGCCGCAATCCCACTGTCCCAAGTCAGCAACTCTGCTCTGGACGAACAGGTAGAAGCTTCGAGAGGTGAATCCGAGACCTCTGAAGCACTTCAAGTGGCACCTAACACCGTTATACTTTTGCCACCACCTGAGTCCACACCCTCGACCACTACTGATGAAGCACAGACAATTCGAGAGGGTGAAGTTCCGTTGCTCACACTGCCGGGTTTTCCTACTGCTCCTGAAATAATTATCATTCCATACTCATCGGAGCAGACTGAAATGCAGTCAAATGAGCAACATGAGCAGAATNCGAGACCTCTGAAGCACTTCAAGTGGCACCTAACACCGTTCTACTTTTGCCACCACCTGAGTCCACACCCTCGACCACTACTGATGAAGCACAGACAATTCGAGAGGGTGAAGTTCCGTTGCTCACACTGCCGGGTTTTCCTACTGCTCCTGAAATAATTATCATTCCAGACTCATCGGAGCAGACTGAAATGCAGTCAAATGAGCAACATGAGCAGAATGCCCCAAGTCCTGCTGGTTCGAGGAGTACTGATGATACCATCGAAGGTGGAAACCCGGAAGCACCTGTCGACACTACGTCTCCAACCTCACCAGCAGATGACAAAGTTCCCAACACTGGTTCGAGAGGTGATGCTGAGGGGGAACCTCTATTGGATGAAAACAGGGAAGTGTCCAATACCGAAGAACACTCTCTGGCTGACCCTATCTCCACAGTTGCTGAAGCTGAGGCTCCAGGTTCGAGAGGTGAGGAGCAAGAAGTGATCCATCCCTCAGGTGGAAACCGGGAAGCACCTGACATGGAGCTACCTTCGAGCTCTGAACCTTGTGTCCCTGTGGATCCTCAGACGTTAAATCGAGAGGTGGACTCGCAATTGCAAGTCATGGGTGGAAATCTGGAAGCACCCAAGT
Organism: Ipomoea triloba; assembly: GCF_003576645.1. Classification (NCBI taxonomy): domain Eukaryota; kingdom Viridiplantae; phylum Streptophyta; class Magnoliopsida; order Solanales; family Convolvulaceae; genus Ipomoea; species Ipomoea triloba. The sequence continues at coordinate 14,312,459 of NC_044925.1, forward strand.
CCCCTCCGACGAAAGGTACATCTCGATCCTCATCTCCTACTTCTGACTATGATCAACAGGCCGAAGAAGTCTTCATTGGCGAAGTGCGTCAATTCATGGCTGATCAATCTCAGAAGATGGCTCAGCTCGAAAGAATACTCGCTGTGGTCCGCAATGCTGCAATGCCTGCTGCTGGCACAAGTGAATCCCAAGGCCGTCATGCCGAACTTCTCGAACAGGCGATATGGGCTGAGGATGCAGCACGGAAAGCCACTGATGAAGCCGCTGTAGCTCGAGCAGAGGCTGCAAGTGCGAGGGCTGAATTAGCCGAGATGCGAGCAGAGCTTCGAGCCTTCCAATATTCCAGTGAACTTCGACAGGATGTGATGAAGGCCATACTAGATGACCTGTCGAACCAAGTCCCTGCCCAACTTCAAGCAATCTTCGAAGGTATGTCCACCCTCCTCTCCCGTGCTGATGATGCCAACAAGGGGGAAAATAAAGAGAAAAAGAAGGGGAATACCACGGGCAAGAAAAGGGCAGCAAGTGAACCAGCTGGACCACCTCCAAAAATACCAAGAATCATGAGCAAAGCAGTGGAGGATGCTAAACAGGCAGAAAACCTAAGGGTCCAGCGTACACTGGAAATGGAGAAAAGGAGAGAAAAGGACAGAGAAAGAAGAAGAAAAAGACAAGAACGACAGTCAGAAGAAGAAAGGAAGATAGATCTTCTCATGACAAACTTTAAGTTTGGGAACAGAGAAGACACTGAACAAATTCTGACTCTGGAGATATTCAAGCTTCTGAAAATCACTGGGATATCTACACACAGCAATATGTCTCCAGAAGAATGCATTGCCTGGTGGAAAGATGGAGTAATTGATGGTGAGTTCGTGGGGGAAGCCTACATGAACTACAGGCATCTAGACGTCACAGAAGAATACTTAAGCCTGGTAAATCCGAAAGACCCCATCAAGTGTGAATGATAATGATGATTCCATAGGCTTTGTTAATGATGATTCTATTAACAAGTGTGAATGTGTTGATTCATTTGATAATGATAATTGTGTTCCTCATAAGGATGACTCTCTTTGCATTAATATTTCCATTACATGTGATTATTGTTAGGAACATCATGTAATAGGTTTTGATGATACCAACTGTTAAGTAGAAATCCCCAAGTCTCGATGCATAGGCAAAAACGCTGTAAGTTCGACAAGTAAACCAAGAGCGAAAATACAACCGGGTAACTTTGAGCTCAACTCGGAAAATATTTAAGCTTGAGGGAAATTTGTTTGAACATCTTAGAAGTCTCGTGTGTTGTAATCATATAGACAGATCAGAAGAAAGCATGGGACAACACTGGAGGAATAAGGGTCTGCGAGACATCAACTAAGTCTCGAGACATAAGCAGAGTTCGAGAGGTAGGACCTCTCGATACAGTTATCCAGTTCGAGACATAAACAGAGTTCGAGAGATAGACCTCTCGATATTTGAGTTCGAGACATTAAGCGATCAAGATATCAACCTTGGTCTCGATACACTAACAATTCTCCAACAAAGCTGAATGACGGTCATACTTAAAGTCTGGAGAAGAAGAATATCATGGAGATGGAATAATGAAGAGGTGCCGAACGTGAAGATTTCAAAATGGGCGGAAATGGATGACACGTCAGATTTCCACCACAAACGGTCAAAAGGTGCACCAATGCTGAAGTGGTCTGATTCCCTACAAACAAGGAATAATGGGAATATAAAAAGAGTAACTTTTACCAAAAGACGAAAGTGGAGCATGGACTCAAGAAAAGTGAACTATGGAACATTCACTACAAGACAAAGAGGTTCAAGTTACAAGATCACCACTCCATGAAATATGCTGAAAATATGCAAGACCCATGATCAGCATGGGAGACAAATTTCAAACGGAATAATTTTCCCTCCAACGGAATTATTCCTCTACTCTCATATATAAGGACGTAAAGACACAAAAGGAAGGTAGGAAAAAAAAAAAGAAAAAAGAAGAAAAAAAAGAAGGGAAGTGAAGTGAAGGGGTTCGAAATTCTTAAGAAGTGTCTGTCTAAAACGTTCAAAGTGCAAGTGGTTAACTTGGAATATCATCCTGATATTCAAAATAGCGAGAAAACACATCTTAGTGTTTCAAGAGAGTTACAAAGCTTAAACTGTTATACATCCAGAAGGTGACCGAAGCTGCTCTACATCGAAGTTGATTCAAAGATAGCTTGTGGTCAGATTGGAGTCTGTTACATTCAACTGTGACAACCAAAAACACCTTGCTTTGGATTAAGCAAGAGAGGTGGAGTAACCTGGCAGCTGTCCCAGTGAAAGAAACCTGAGGCTTGACGCGGGCTTGGTGATCAAAGGTCAAGTGCTCGAGAGGTGGAGTAGCTGGAAGCGGGGAGAAAGACCTTGGAGAGGCGGAGTAACCTGGGAGCTGTCTTGTGAAGATCCTGAGGCTTGACGCGGGCTTGGTGATCAAAGGTCAAGTGCTCGAGAGGTGGAGTAACTGGAAGCGGGGAGAAAGACCTTGGAGAGGCGGAGTAACCTGGGAGCTGTCTTGTGAAGATCCTGAGGCTTGACGCGGGCTTGGTGATCAAAGGTCAAGTGCTCGAGAGGGGGAGGAACAAGAAGCGGGGCGAAAAACCTGAGGCTTGAGGCGGGCTTCGTGATCAAAGCTCAAGCGCTCGATATTGTACTAAATAAGGGAAGTTTTTAGTGCAATCCTTCCAGGGAGTTTCTGGAAGAAGAGTGGACGTAGGCGGGTTGGCCGAACTACTTAAAAATCTTTCTTGCATTTACTTACTGTTTTTATCTCTCGCTAACCTCTCGATTGCACTGCATATAAACGCACTTCTCGAACTAACTCGAACTCGTGCTAACTAAAAGGGGATAACATTTCCGCTGCGCATAAAACTTTGTCTTCACCTCGTGAGGTATCGAACCTAAACATCCTAAGTTCAATACACACGAGAGGTTGAAAAGATTTGCAAAAACTTATACAAGTCTATTCCCCCCCCCCCCCTCTAGACTTGTACCCCATCCCCTTGGGACCAACAATTATGATTGCTTTAAATTTCGGGAGGATGATTCCGTAGAAAATTGTGATATATTGATTAATGATTGTAAGGATTCTCTCTTGTTTGCTAATGATTATGCTTGCTTTAACTTTTTGGAAGATGAATCCTTTGACTTGGGAGAGAATTAATTGGTGAGTGGGGAGACCTTGTTAAAACCGAAATTGAGAAAGGGAGTGAGGAGATATGGTATAAAGAGAGTGCTACAAATGAAAAGATCTTTAGGGGGAGAAGAGAGGAAGAGGAAAAGGAAGTTCACACCATCCTAGAAGAATTAAGGAGGGTGTTCGAGGTTAAAAGTCTTCCAACTATGCGTATTGTTCTTCCTTTATTTGCGTGGGAATTCAAGGATGTTCCCCATCTTGGGACATACCTTGAAGCTAAGGTTCACGGGACGCTTGGTAAGGTTCCAAAATCAGTGTGTTTCGAAGGATAGAGCATACCACGTCTGGCCAGGAGACGTTAAACCATGGCGCACTTGGGAGGCAATCCAAACGTTATCCTTTATTTTTAAGCAAATTTTATTTACGGTTATTATTTTGTTCCTTTTAGTTGCTTTATGTTTATTTCTATGCAGCCCGTTTAAGCTAACAGATGCAAGATAAACATTTAGGAGGCATAGATTTATTTTTAAATTGCTTGATACCAAAGGAAAGAAGAGACCATCGAGCCAACAATCTTAAAGAAATAGATGGGCAGCAAGCTGAGAATAAGGCTGTAGAGACGCACTGTATGGTATATCATTCTAACTTTTCTTCCATTTTTTTTATGAGCAAATTTGTCTTGGTTCACAGAGGATGAGTTGCATGATTTTGTTATAATGGGTATAATATTTTTAGAAAACTTATTTAAAGCCCAGAGCGTACTTTTTAAGTGTAGAAAGATGCCTTAGTGTACAATCTTTTAAGACCCTTATCCCTTTTCCTCCGTACCTCATAGAAACATGGTGGACGATGTTCACTTTTAAGTGTAGAAAGGATATATGTTTCTTGAAATAGTTGATTGACTGAGTGATAAGGTATAGGAACTACCTAGGAGGGCTCCTAACCTTGTGCCAAATATGAATGTTTTAAATATGCTTTGGAAGTTACACTTTGCACCAATTTGCACAATTTGACCCAAAATTGAAAATTTTTTGTGTGCTTGCATGTTCTTCACCTTGTATTTTGTTGGACCTCAGTCAAGGATCTCTCGAAGTGGGAGTGTGTACCCCTGACTTTTAGAAAGATAAAAATTGCGAAGCCTGGAAATTGAACTAATCTTAGCAGGACATGGGGCAAAACGAGAGCCTTAATGTGAGATTTGAGTGAAACAAAACCCTACTCCTAGAAAAAGGTATGAGGGGTTGATATGGTGAAACGAGAATAAAGGCTTTAAAAAAGGCCACTCCTAGAGATAAGATCCGAGGAAAGCCTTCTCGTTGGGAAGTGTTCAACTATAGTCTTCAAACGCTATACCTGGAGTCGGTTGTCCACTTAAAATGTTCCTATGAGAAGAGAAAATTGAGAGGAGGTGAGCCGCCTCACTAGGATTCGGGCACCCATTGCACTGTCTTTGAAAAAGCATGGGGCTCCATGTGAAGTCGGGTCGCCCGATGACGTTATCCTAGGAGGTGAGAAAATAGAGTGATCGCCCAAGTCATGGCGATGAGCGGTCCATGTCCCTGCCCTCACTTATTTTTACGTAAAGGGGATTTGGCGTTTTGGTTGGAAATTGGCTAGGGTGTGCACATCGTTCCCACTAGTTTGGTACCCATTCATAAGGATTTCATGCATTAAGACTCGGATGTGATAAAAAACCTCTAACACGATTATGGAAGATATTTTGAAGCTATTTCTACAGCCACAAGAAGGATTCAGGGCCAAAATGTCGAAGATTCAAGGCTCGACGCGTTGAGGTGATGCCGTAACATTTTTTATTAAAATCTGTAGGGCTCGACGCGTCGAGAGCCCTGTGACAGCACAGATTTCACCTTCGGGAAAATTGTCTATTTTGTCCCCTTTTTCTCAATTCTGACTTGTCACCAGTCATGTGTCTCGAGCATCCACTATCTACATACCATATGGTCCTGTTTCCCTATATCCAAAGATTAGGTAGTTTTAGGTAACCATACCTTCTTGGGTCCTTGAGGGTTAGTGGTAAGCTTGGGCATCCATGCATACCTAGAACTTGTGAGGTTCATCCTTAGTCCACGGTACCCATTAAACACACGGTAATCATATGGAATAGCATAATAGGCCTGAGGAGACTTGGGTGAATAAACCTTCTGAAGAGATGGTGTTTGTTTATTCGTGTTTATCCTTGTGTATGAGGTCTGCTTATGTCTATGTGTGAGCAGAAACTTTGCTCTTGTCATAGGCTCATAGTCCATGAACCAGTTCTCATCACTGGGATACAGTCTACCGTCTCCACCCTTATGCTTGCTAGAGAACCTTTTGAAGTTCTTGGCACTATTCGAGTAAGGACTCGGCCTACCCTGAGGTCTACCCTTGCGTTGCCTCTGTGAATNGAACTCGTGCTAACTAAAAGGGGATAACATTTCCGCTGCGCATAAAACTTTGTCTTCACCTCGTGAGGTATCGAACCTAAACATCCTAAGTTCAATACACACGAGAGGTTGAAAAGATTTGCAAAAACTTATACAAGTCTATTCACCCCCCCCCCCTCTAGACTTGTACCCCATCCCCTTGGGACCAACAATTATGATTGCTTTAAATTTCGGGAGGATGATTCCGTAGAAAATTGTGATATATTGATTAATGATTGTAAGGATTCTCTCTTGTTTGCTAATGATTATGCTTGCTTTAACTTTTTGGAAGATGAATCCTTTGACTTGGGAGAGAATTAATTGGTGAGTGGGGAGACCTTGTTAAAACCGAAATTGAGAAAGGGAGTGAGGAGATATGGTATAAAGAGAGTGCTACAAATGAAAAGATCTTTAGGGGGAGAAGAGAGGAAGAGGAAAAGGAAGTTCACACCATCCTAGAAGAATTAAGGAGGGTGTTCGAGGTTAAAAGTCTTCCAACTATGCGTATTGTTCTTCCTTTATTTGCGTGGGAATTCAAGGATGTTCCCCATCTTGGGACATACCTTGAAGCTAAGGTTCACGGGACGCTTGGTAAGGTTCCAAAATCAGTGTGTTTCGAAGGATAGAGCATACCACGTCTGGCCAGGAGACGTTAAACCATGGCGCACTTGGGAGGCAATCCAAACGTTATCCTTTATTTTTAAGCAAATTTTATTTACGGTTATTATTTTGTTCCTTTTAGTTGCTTTATGTTTATTTCTATGCAGCCCGTTTAAGCTAACAGATGCAAGATAAACATTTAGGAGGCATAGATTTATTTTTAAATTGCTTGATACCAAAGGAAAGAAGAGACCATCGAGCCAACAATCTTAAAGAAATAGATGGGCAGCAAGCTGAGAATAAGGCTGTAGAGACGCACTGTATGGTATATCATTCTAACTTTTCTTCCATTTTTTTTATGAGCAAATTTGTCTTGGTTCACAGAGGATGAGTTGCATGATTTTGTTATAATGGGTATAATATTTTTAGAAAACTTATTTAAAGCCCAGAGCGTACTTTTTAAGTGTAGAAAGATGCCTTAGTGTACAATCTTTTAAGACCCTTATCCCTTTTCCTCCGTACCTCATAGAAACATGGTGGACGATGTTCACTTTTAAGTGTAGAAAGGATATATGTTTCTTGAAATAGTTGATTGACTGAGTGATAAGGTATAGGAACTACCTAGGAGGGCTCCTAACCTTGTGCCAAATATGAATGTTTTAAATATGCTTTGGAAGTTACACTTTGCACCAATTTGCACAATTTGACCCAAAATTGAAAATTTTTTGTGTGCTTGCATGTTCTTCACCTTGTATTTTGTTGGACCTCAGTCAAGGATCTCTCGAAGTGGGAGTGTGTACCCCTGACTTTTAGAAAGATAAAAATTGCGAAGCCTGGAAATTGAACTAATCTTAGCAGGACATGGGGCAAAACGAGAGCCTTAATGTGAGATTTGAGTGAAACAAAACCCTACTCCTAGAAAAAGGTATGAGGGGTTGATATGGTGAAACGAGAATAAAGGCTTTAAAAAAGGCCACTCCTAGAGATAAGATCCGAGGAAAGCCTTCTCGTTGGGAAGTGTTCAACTATAGTCTTCAAACGCTATACCTGGAGTCGGTTGTCCACTTAAAATGTTCCTATGAGAAGAGAAAATTGAGAGGAGGTGAGCCGCCTCACTAGGATTCGGGCACCCATTGCACTGTCTTTGAAAAAGCATGGGGCTCCATGTGAAGTCGGGTCGCCCGATGACGTTATCCTAGGAGGTGAGAAAATAGAGTGATCGCCCAAGTCATGGCGATGAGCGGTCCATGTCCCTGCCCTCACTTATTTTTACGTAAAGGGGATTTGGCGTTTTGGTTGGAAATTGGCTAGGGTGTGCACATCGTTCCCACTAGTTTGGTACCCATTCATAAGGATTTCATGCATTAAGACTCGGATGTGATAAAAAACCTCTAACACGATTATGGAAGATATTTTGAAGCTATTTCTACAGCCACAAGAAGGATTCAGGGCCAAAATGTCGAAGATTCAAGGCTCGACGCGTTGAGGTGATGCCGTAACATTTTTTATTAAAATCTGTAGGGCTCGACGCGTCGAGAGCCCTGTGACAGCACAGATTTCACCTTCGGGAAAATTGTCTATTTTGTCCCCTTTTTCTCAATTCTGACTTGTCACCAGTCATGTGTCTCGAGCATCCACTATCTACATACCATATGGTCCTGTTTCCCTATATCCAAAGATTAGGTAGTTTTAGGTAACCATACCTTCTTGGGTCCTTGAGGGTTAGTGGTAAGCTTGGGCATCCATGCATACCTAGAACTTGTGAGGTTCATCCTTAGTCCACGGTACCCATTAAACACACGGTAATCATATGGAATAGCATAATAGGCCTGAGGAGACTTGGGTGAATAAACCTTCTGAAGAGATGGTGTTTGTTTATTCGTGTTTATCCTTGTGTATGAGGTCTGCTTATGTCTATGTGTGAGCAGAAACTTTGCTCTTGTCATAGGCTCATAGTCCATGAACCAGTTCTCATCACTGGGATACAGTCTACCGTCTCCACCCTTATGCTTGCTAGAGAACCTTTTGAAGTTCTTGGCACTATTCGAGTAAGGACTCGGCCTACCCTGAGGTCTACCCTTGCGTTGCCTCTGTGAATAGTGTTGCCTCTTTTTGCCTTGGAATTTCCCTCTTGATTGGTTGTTCCTTTTTGGTTGACCATTTGCAATAAAACTATGATGGTTTTGCATGCGAGGTCTGTACCGAGGTATCTGACGACTCCTCGAGTTACCGTGTAAGGAAATTCCTTTCGTAGGTTCCACAATTCGTGTTTCAACCGAATCATTAGATTGGCTTGTTGATTGTGGTTATTTTCCATTCTCAGCATTAATCACTGGCTCAAGATTTTCGGTTTGTCCTTGGACAAAAATAGAGTTTAAAGCTCCACTAGTAGAAGGATCTATTGATCGTGTTAAGAGGACATATGAATGAGAGCTGGAGTTATAACCAAGTCCGGTTCTACTCCCTGATGGTCTTTGATCATCTACCATACGATCCATTATGCTAGATGAATTAGTTAATGTCGCAATTACCACACGTAAATTTTTCTCTTTACTCTTTTGCTTTACATTCTTCCTTAAGTAGATTAATTTGCTTCTCAAGCTGGCTTATAGATTCAAGCATCTCAGCATATTTGGACCTTAAGTCCTCGAGATCTTGTCTTTCTGCCAATAGTTGAGCATTCTCTTCCTTAAGTTTGAAATGTGTGTATCTAACATCATCAAAGTCCTTCACCATTCCTTCAAATGCTTCCATAGAACTTTCATGATAACTGGATTTAGAACTGCAATCAGATCAGTAGTTTTGAGAAGTTACCTCATCTCTCCTACCATAAGGCATAATTCTTCATTCGAATCTTGTTGACTGAAAAGGCATAGAAATCCCTTTTTGTCTTCTGAACTGTCACTTTCTGAGCTGGAACTTGATGTGCATGGCTCGTCAGTTTTCTCTTATGGTTTCTCTTCCACAACTAGAGCCTTTCTTCGTCTGTCACCTTTCGGATTGTTTCTGGAGTAATTGCTCGGTTGATCATTCGCATCATTTGATGTACTCTTTGGATTGTTGTAGCTTCCCGAACTCTTCCTGTAGTTGCCGTACTCCTCTTGATGCTTTTTGACTATGGGATAAGGACACACAGCTTTGAAGTGTCCAGGCTTTCGGCAGTTATAACACAGCATCTGTACTTCATCATTTTCACGTGTTCTGGATCCACCCGTCTTATCACTACTTCTATGCTTTGATCTTCTTGACTTGTCCGAATTGTCATGAGACTGATTCTTTTTCATGAACCTCTTGAACTTTCTCATAAACAAAGCAAATTGATCATCAGTGAATAAGTCAGAAGAAGGGTTAAAATTCGACCTTATGGTTGACGATGAGGGTTGTTGATTTGCAACCAAGGCTATATTTCTCGTTTCAGGTTCTTGTTCATTCAGTGCTTCCTTCTCGAATTCATAAGCCTTTAGATCACTGAAGATCTGAGTAGTGCTCGTTGTTTTGAGGTCTCGGTGGTCACGCATAGCAACAACTTTTATCTCCCAACTCTTCGGTAGTCCTCGGAGAATCTTTAGGTTTATCTCCTTTAGTGAGAGCTTCTCCTCATCGAGGTCATTAATATCCATTAGTAACTTCATGAATCGAGCTTCCATGTCAGTTATGGATTCCTTTGTGCCAAGTTTGAAATCTTCGAATCTTTTCATAGCAATAGTCAACTTGTTTTCCCTCTCTTGCCCGTCTCCTTCACCTATTTGCATCAATGTGTCCCAGATGTCTTTAGCTGATTTGCATTTTCTCACCCGAGGGAATAATGACTCATCCAGAGCCTTGTAGAGTATGTCTTTGGCAATGTTATCAAGGTTTACACGAGTTCTTTCCTCGGTTGTCAACAAGGACTTTTCCTTAGGTATCATTGCTGTTGACGTTGGATCATCAGCGATTCGGTTGGTGTTCACCTATAGGATCTTTATGGGTTCGTCTGTAATCACATCCCACATCTCATCATGAATGGAAGACAAGTGAGCCTGCATTCGCACTTTCCAATCATCAAACTTATCCAGGTTAAACATGGGGAAATGCCTATGATGTTCTATTTTCGAAATAGTGCAAAGTATGAAAGATTTTTGAGTAAATATTTTTAAGGATGATCACCAGGCAGTATACACAGAGTGTTCACTGTTCAAGGTAACAGTTCTGATACCACTTGTTGGTCCCGGTGGTAGAGGTGTGAGTCTAGAAGGGGGGGGGGGTTGAATAGACTCACATTAATTTTAAAACTTTTCTCGAGATCAAAGATAATAACGCAGCGGATAAAAGGTTATAGCAGATTTTAAGTTTACTTTGCACAAGAAATTTATCTATGAAAAAATTAGGTTTGAGAGTGGCATGCAATGCAGTACGTAAAAATAATAAAGGGGAGAGAGAGAGAGAGATTTTTATAGTGGTTCGGCTGTTAACAAAGCCTACTCCACTCTTCTTCACAACTCGTGAAGGTTTGCACTATTTTCTCCTTAATAGTACAAGTCTCCTTTACAACGTGCTCCCTTGATCACCAAGCCCGGCAGCCACATTTGATCAGGTTTTTCAACTCCTTCAAAGTTTACTCCGCCTCTTTCTACTTCACAAGTAGAGATTGTTGAAAATGGTTGAGAATGTTTCCCCAACTTGAGATTCTTGTGCTTGAACTTCTTGATTTCAACACTAGAGCTTCACAAGATCTCCTTTTCAATCTAGATAAAACTTTGAGCTTTCGAGTATTTTTGACACACTGGAAGTGATATTGCTTACTAATGAGTTTTCGCGTTTTCAACCTTGTTTAAGTGAGATGGAACAAGGGTATTTATAGCTGGGAATTTTCAGATCCGTTGGAGGGAATCTAAAAATTCAAACCTATTGTCTAGTGTGTAATACCCAATGGGTAAGGTTTGACCTTTTCAGAATGTCAGTACCTTTCTAGCCGTTTATTTACTTTTATGCAAGGACAATTTGTCTTTTTTCTCACAAAAAGGTAATAATCATTAAATGCTCATTGGGATCGTTGCTTAGGATCCATTTTGACATTCAGGTTATACTAACCTCAAGGCTATAGATAAGACAACTTTCAAGGAATGTCTTGGCCTTAGTTACTCGTGAGAATGATTGACCTTATCATTCTCATCAATCTCCTTGAATCAAACACGTTTTGATTGTTCGGTTTCAAGAATTCGACCCTTCCATTTTTCAGCCTAAGTCTTCAGTCTTCGGTTCTTCAACTCTTCGGCCTTAAATCTTTTACTTGAAGACTTGTTTTGAAATGACAAGTCACTCTTCGAGAGTAAGAGCTCATCTAACCATTAAGACTGTGACAAGGATTCGACTTTCTAAACTATAAAAGATAAAACAAAAAGGGGGGGGTCTCCTCGGGTCTTTGGTATCATCAAAATCAATGTTTCGGGGTTCCTAACAGGTAGCGCTTCCTCATCTCGTCTTCCATCTCCCAGGTTGCCTCTTCGATCTCATGGTTAGACCACAACACCTTCACAAGCTTTACAGCTTTCGGACGTGTTTCCCTTGTCTTGGTGTCCAAGATCCTCACAGGTCTCTCTTCGTAGGATAGAGTCTCATCCAAACTCACAACCTTATAACATAGCAAATTGATTTAATCAACCTGAGTCCCTATGTAACACCCCGAACCTACCTTCCCGTACATCCGAGGCGTTACCGCCACACCTAGAGAGAGAATTCTATCGTTCCTCGATAGGCCTCACTCTAGATGCACAGGCTAAAGGAGTTATCCTCATCGCAACAACCACTCAACAGACCTTACAACTTTCAGACATGTTAATAGATGAAGCTTCATTAAGCAGGGTTCATAATTCTTTTTCAAAATACATACATAGGAAGCCTATCGGGCTCAAAATACCAACAGGGTTCGACCTAAAAGCACTGGTTATGCCTAGCCATTACTACGGCTACAAAAATTTATGTACACCAAAAACAAATTCCCCAAAAACTCCCAAAGATCCAACGTCTAGTCAAGCCTGCGGTACACGGGGCCAGTGAACTCTCCCCAGACCAGGTGCCACTCCCCCTCATACCAAGTAATATGGTCCAAAAACCGAGAAGTGGTTATGACCATCGACCACTCCTCCCAAACATCCCGAGGGCTAGGGTCCCAAGGGTAGGGGTAGTGCACAATGAACTCTAGGGGATCGCTACCCTCTAACGGCTCTATGGGGTAGAAGCCGTAAGCAGCCTGGATCTCGTCCATAACCGGGCAAGAGTAAAACGGGGCCGCCGGAGCCATAGGAGTATCTGGGTGCGTGGGAGCCTCAGGAGCATAACCGGGCGCATACGGGTCTTCTCCCTCCATCATCTGTATATAGTCATCATAGTCCATACCCTGACAAACGTACTCCGGTGAGCTTTCGGAGCTCACCGGACTGCAAGAACTGACACTAGACGGCATCTGATAAGAACACAGTGAAGTGTAGTTAGCACGACGGCTAAGCAAGGATATCCAAGGGTTATTTAAAGCTAAGTAAAGGTTTTGAAAACGAAAGAGTACTTAGGATACCCTATACCTTACTCATCTGCAAGATTCTACCTGCAACGGTTATAATCAACAACTTGCATACATCATGAGTAGAATTCAACTATGTTGATAACATTCCTTCTTGACAAGGTCATGTAGTAATCATTCACATACTCAATAATATAATTAAACAGATAAGCATACTAGCAAGTAATATAAACATAATTCGTACATCTTGCTTGTAACCATTTTAGTAGAAAACTTTTCCTCACAAAGAGATCCTCATCATTTTCCACCTTTCAAAGAGTAAGATTACCCACAAACTTTGGGTATTTAATTACTTGTCACATCTTTCTTTCCCGTAGCTACGGAGTAACTACATTCACATTTCAAAAACCTTCTTAGTCCTAGGTAGAAAGTGTGAGACCTTTGGAGTCCTTTCTCCACTTCTGACCACTTGGATCGTTGAACTCGGGTTCAGTGGTCATCGCCCGGTCTAATACTGATCCCCTGGACTTATAGGAGCGTTGGAATGATTCCTAGCTAGCCTCACTAGGTTCATAAGAACGACACCTACCCGAACATAGAGTGACTATACTTAAGTGTGCACACCCCCGTAGGAGTCCTTTCCCTTCCGGGTGATATAGTACTCGGCGAATAGACTTCGCCCACCGTATGATTGATCATACACATAATTACCATGCGGAATAGGCACTTTAAGCTCATCTTTATTCCGTGGTTAACAAGATCCTTCACAACTTTACTAGAGCTAAGGTTTGAAAATATTTTTCTATTCTTTCCCCTTTCTTGCTTTGAAAATAGTTTGAACATACTTGGGTAAATCCCAATACTCGAAAATTAATTCTCCTTTCAACCCAATCCAAAATTTCTCCTTTTCTTTTCAAGGCATTTGAATGATCCACTAACATCATATCACTAAGGTAATTCAAGTGTACTACCCTACACTTTTAACTCCACATATATGTCACATAAGCCTCACATTTAACCCATACATCTCAATGTATATAATATGTACATTTTCCAATTTCAACATATACGTAACACATAACAACTATTTATTCTTTACAAGCACGTACTACCCAACTATATAGTGTCGCTCTTCTTACTACCAACATATATAATTATGGTTTATACAAACTATATACCTCACACAAAAGGTGACATTTTAATCATACATACATACCTATATATGTACTCATATATATACGACCTTCATATATATATATATATATATATATATATATATATATATACCTACACAATACACGAGTGTAATTTGTATGTATATATTATATACTATTCTACATGTATATACATACTTTATATATATGTAATTAATACTCCTAATTATATACATATATATATATATTACACTCACACACACCCACGTTAATATATATATATATATATACTTACACAATTAATTACACACACACACTTCACGTAATACATATATATATATTACATAGGATTTGTTACACACACACACACTTCACGTTAATATACATATATATATACTTATACAGTATCATATATATATATATACATATAACATAAAACATATATATATATATATACATATATATATTTACTATACCACATTACATGTACATACATTACATCCATTTATAATATACCTAGTATACTTAAATTAAATATTTTGGGCACATTGGCAACCACTTCATACCAACACAATATTTCGTCCACACATATATTATGAATAATACCATTATATATTTATACATGCATCATGTACGCAAAGTTCCATCTAGCACTCATAATAATTTCAACCAAATCATCAATTACCTAGTTTCAACAACCTCAACCAAATAAAGGGATTCCTTACCTTAAATGGGTTCCAAAACTTGTAGGAGGTCTTTGTAGATGGTTTTCCCCAATTTACCTCAAAACCCTAAAATTTCATCAACCACATAACACAAGATTTCAAGAAATTTTAACTTAGATTCATGTTCTAGGATGAAAAATAAAGCTATCTACCAAATAAAATTGGAGTTTTACCGAATATCTTGGAGGTTTGTGTGGAGATCTTGGCTATGGAAGGTTGGAGCTTTGATGAAGAAGATGAACAATCTCACTCTCTCTCTCTCTTGGAATTTCGGCCACCACAAGCCAAAAGGGAAAAAAAAAATTGGGTTTTATGGTCTTGGTCCATGGGTTGACTAGTCTACCTCTTAAGGATAAGATCTAGCAAAAGAATTAATAGAATAATCTAAAATATCTTAACTTAGACTGCTTGGGATTAAATCAGATGAATTCTCGGTAGAAACTAATTTAATTCAAATAATTCTCGAGCCCAAAAATTTATTCCAGTCTAGAACTCAAAATTGGGCTAGGTTCGGTACACCGCGAAATTTCGCGATGTACGATCACAAATAAATTTTGGCTGCTATGGGCTAATCTAATTAAATAGGAAATTCAAGAATAATAGTATGATGCCTAAAAATCCATTTCCTAGGAAAAACGGGTCCGAATAGTAGTTCCTAAAATTATTACGGTTCGTGACCGGGACGTACGATCGCAGCTTATTACTAACTGTCCTTACTTATAATAATTCTTTTGAAGCATCTGGAGATCATCTCATGGATGTTATAGCCTCAAGAAATATTTTTCGAACCTTAATTTTACTGAAATAGGTGGGGGGTTACACCCTACCTAAGAAAATCCTTAATCAGAATACCTTATTTACCTCGGGCTGGATCACGTGTGAGGCATCATGCACATGCTTCTTCAATTGCGACACATGGAACACGTTGTGCACACGGTCCAAGTCGGTCGGCAAGGCTAAGGGATAGGCCACTTTCCCAATTATTTCCAACACCTCATATGCTCCAATGGATCTCGGACTTAGCCTACCCTTCCTTTCGAATCTCATCACTCCCCTCGTGGGTGAGATTTTCAATAACACCTTCTCTCCTTCATGGTATTCAGCTTGCTTCCTCCCCAAGTCTGTATATGACTTTTGACGATCTTGAGTGGCCTTCATCCTTTCCTAGATCAACTTTACCTTTTCAGTTGTTGATAAACTCCCAAGATACCCATTATTTGAGTACAAACTAGGGTGCTTTATAACGTTTTCAGTATCCTTAAATGATAATTTTACGATGATTTGTGATTTAAATTCGTTAATCACACACAAAGAACGAAGGTCCCGAGAGCTATTAGGAACAAAGAACGAGCTTAAGAAGCAAACCGAGTAAGTCTGGAGCCCCGAAGGACCCGTAATGAAACCCACACGCGTGGTGGTGTGATAAGCCTCCGAGATACCCTTAAATCAAGCACATATTAGGGTGTTTTATCACATCTATAGCATCCTTACATGGTGAATTATGCTCATAAATGCTTGAAAATCACTAATCAACTCACAGAAGCTACTTTTAGCCTAAAGGAGGTAAAACAGGAGTCCCGGGAGCAAATAGGAGCAAAAGTTGAGCTCAAAGAACGAACCAGGCAAGAACGGAGCCCCGGAGGACCAAACTGGATGGCCACACGCGTGTGAGCGTGCGTGGAAATAATCCAGTAGCCTCCCACGCACACTCACACGCGTGTGGATGGTGTGGAGACGGTGCTGCGCGAATTTCGTCTAGGGTTGCTATTTCGGAGACTATTTAAACCCCTTTGATGAATGTTCAGAGGAGGATACCAGAAATTTAGTTTTCCATTTCATAGTTTTTACTTTGGAGAACTTTCTCCATTTTTCTTAGTTTTTTAGATTAGATCAATCTCTATTGTAGCAAGACAACAAGCTTGGATTGAAGAACTTCTTCTCTCTAGGTGATTTCTATTTCATCTCTATAATTTTAGTTATCTTTTTCTTGGATTAAATTAGCTTTTGTCTTGAATTTCATATTATGAGTGGCTAGTTTAATCTAGGGATTTGGATTGTGTGATTGAATGTTGCTAGTGTGATGATCTTATTTCTATATCTTGGATCTATGTGTTTGTGTTGATGGATTATCTATTCTTGTCTATTGATTGTTGTGTTGATGAGATCTTGTTTGGATCTGGCCAATCTAGATGAGAGATTGAGCTCTTGACTCTTTCATGTCTTTGATTAGAGTTAGAATTTGAAGCTTTACACAATCATTGTTCCTATGGACTTCTTAAAAGAACAATAGGATAGTGTGTAGTTTATGTGTTTGATAAAATTCCTCTTTGATCTTTGATAAAATTCCTCTTAGATCTTATGATAGGAGAATTGCTGCGCTCGAAGCTAGATTCGATAGGCAATTCCAGCCCTTCGGTGATAACTGATGCCTTCCATCAACTGTCCTCGATCTTGACACTTGACATTTGATATTGAGTCTAACTGGACATTGGTTACTTTGGTTGATGGTCCCATTTGAACATTAGGATCCCTATGCACGGGGTTTCGACTTTTATTTCTTTACTTCTTTACTTTACTTTACTTTTATCTTTATTGCTTTATGTTATTTACTTTACAATTGCTTTACTTATTCGCATTTCTACTTCGAATAATTCTGCTTATTTACATGCTTTATTATCTATGCTTCTGTTTTTATTGCTTTTATATTTCTATCAGCTTATAATAATTGAATAATACTCCGAAAACCCTTTTGTATGTTATGTCTCCATTTCTTATAGAGCATCTATAACGGGAGCAGGCCTATGCTGGAAGCTAAAGTGTCGAAAGAGGGATGCATACTTGGTTTATCCTCTTATCCCTTTTCTATTTTAAGCCCCGTTTTGATCTTTAAAGTGTGGAAATATTTCTTTATGGAGGGATAAGAGGATAAACCAAGTATGCATCCCTCTTTCCACACTTTAGCTTCCAGCATAGGCCTGGTCCCGTTATAGATGCTCTATAAGAAATGGAGACATAACATACAAAAAGGGTTTTCGGAGTACTATTCAATTATTATAAGCTGATATAAAAATAAAAATAACAAAAACGTAGATAATAAAGCATATAAATAAGTAGAAATATTCGAATAGAAATGCATAAAAGTAAAGCAGTTGGAAATTAAATAATATAAAGCGATAAAAATAAGTAAAGCAAAGTAAAGAGATAAAAGAAATAAAAGTCGGAACCCCGCGCATAGGGATCCTAATGTTCAGGTGGGGCTAGCAACCGTAGTAACCAAAGTCAAGGAACTCAATAGCAAGTGTCAATAAGTCAGGACCGAGAAAAATCGAAGGAAGGCATCACTCATCACCGAAGGGACGAAATTGCATGTCGAATCTAGCTTCAAGAGCGGCAATTCTTCTATCATTATCCTCCACCGCCTGTCTCATGCGGTTGAGGTCCTCGATGTGAACATCCTGTCTTGCGGAGATGGATGTGAAGTGGCCTTGCTGCCAAGTATGCTCCTCACGCCAATAGTTCATTTGTTCCTCATGGAGCTGTCTATGAAAATTCTGTGACGCGGTCCACTCCATTAGAGTTGGGCCTTGCTCTTGTGCAGCATCCTCCTCCTCATTCTCTTCCTCGTCCTCGTTGTCATCATCAGAAGCCTCTAGATCAGGTGCATCATCACCTCCAAGCCTTAATTCTGCAGCAAAGAACTCACCCACGGAGAAAGAAATTGTACAACCATCGGATCTCTCTCCCATCAACCGGTTCAGTAGGCCCAACCCAATGCACAGTTTAGTAACAAAAAGTCCAATAAACACAGTCTGAACCTTAGGCTTTAGCTGGGTCTAGAGCCACTTCCTAGCTTGAACCCCCATGTTGATGCTGACATCATTCTCCATGCACCACATGTAGAATAGATCCTGCTTGTATACCTTGTTGCGGTTTGTGGTTCTGCCTGAGAGATTTATGGCGAAGGCTAATCTGATAGCCTTTAGAGCATTACGGGTGATGAGCTTGGCTTTCAAATTTGAAGAGTTATATGGGGCGTTGTTGGTGATTCTTCTCCAATACTGTCTAGCAACTTCGTCAGTATCAAAATCTTCCTTGAAATCTCTGAAATATGGCATGGATATGCTTGCTGCATCATGAAAACCGAGTGTAACACCTAAAGTGTTGACATACATACTGTAGTGGTTGCCGAAAAGAGTGAATGACATAGACTCCCTTGCATCGTTGACTTCCCTTCTAATCTCTAGGGTTGCCAAGAACTCATAGGTGACAGGCGCATAGGTGGGTCCTCTCCACTGGAATAGATAGCGGAGCTGTGGATGCCTAAGGAGCATATTCACTTCTTCCAAACAACCAAATTCTCTTAAAACATTGTCCTCAAAGTGACGGCCAACAGAAAGCTGTTTCCCTTTATAGTTATCTACCGTTGCAAGTTGAATAGGTGTCAAGTGTCGCAATGACCTTGACCCCGGCTCTTGTATAGCCTGTTGAGCAGTAGCTTGTTGCCGTGTCCTAGATCGACTCGATTCTCCTACATCATGTTTTGATTTCTTTGCAATTTCTTTCGAGCGTCCCATCCTACAAATTTTATAAATTATTGTTCATGGTAATTGGCTTTAAACAAGTCACCATCATAATAGTGTAAAATTCCTTGTCAAAATAATGGATTTCAAACATATAGGGCTAAGAATTTTTGAAAATTTTGCCATAGTTTCGCCTATATTTTGGACAATTCTATCATAAGAATATCAACAATATCATTCCATTATCACACACATGCATAAAATCATCATAAGATATATCAATTTGATAGTCAAATAAGAAGTCAACTACAAAAGTCAAGAATTTCAAAAAGTCAACTTAATCTTCTTCCCCAAATTCAAAATTAGGGTTTGAAATTGAAAATTTAATTTGGGCAATGTAGCATGTGAAAAATCAAATTGATGGTGTATAATAGTTCTATAACAAGTTTACTCATCAATTCAAACATCAATTTCATAATTTCAACAAGAAATCTAACAAACCCATTTGTTCATCAATGGTGTTCACACTTGAAGTTCAAGAATATATAACAATCCATCAATGTAACCATCAATAATGAAAGAAAACATCAAAGGACAGTTCTATGAAGGATTATAACCAATTTAATCATTCAAAATCATGCTAGGCAATGTAGAATAAATTTCACATTCAAGCTCTTCCAAACTCATGAATATTCAAGGATAAAGAGTTAAAAAGATGAAAAATTACCTTGATGTTGATGTTTTGATCTTCCTTGAAGGTAAAAAGTAAGAAATATGTTCAAACCTTGAGTTTGGTTCTTCCTTGCGTGGAGAAGAAAAGAGAAAAATGGTGTTTTGGGGCTAGGGGGCGTGGAGTGGCCGAACAAGGGTTTTAAACCCGTAGGGGGCCTTCCACGCCGGTCACACTCGTGTGACCGTGCGTGGGAGCTCTCTACCTCGCTCCCACGCATGGCAACGCACGTGTGAGCGTGCGTGGGAGGCTACTGCCTTGTTCCCATGCACGGCTACACACGTGTGAGCCTCGTGTAGGTCCACTGCATTGTTTTCTTCCGATTTTGGCCTTGCCTTCCATGCCTATGTCCATATTTAACCTTTCCAAAGCAATTTTTAGTCCCGACTCCTACAAGTTAGTCTTCAAAACATGGTTCCATATGATTGTAGCAATTTATTAGAACAAAAATATTAAAAACGAAAGCATAAAAATAATGTAAAAACATTTTATTAAAACCTTGGGTTGCCTCCCAAGTAGCGCCACGGTTTACGTCATTGGCTAGACGCATCATTCCTTGGTTGAAATTCAACCATATTCCTTTGTAGTGGGTAGAAGGCATTTTGGTACCCACGTGTTTTTCCAGGTAAGCTTATCATTCTTCCGCTTCGGTTTAGGTTTCACCTTTGATTTGACCTTTGCCCTTTCATCATCATCAGTTCTTTCTTTTGCTTTTTCCTTGTCGTCATTTGTGGCTTGTCCCTCGAATCTTAGGGTAATTTCTCCTAAACTAACATCTATTCGTGCACGACAAGTAGCCAGAAATGGTCTTCCGAGAATTAAGGATTCATGGGGATCATCATCTCCCATCTTGCAGACAATAAAATCGACAGGTACAAGAAATTTCCCTATTTTTACTAAAACATCTTTCGCTAAGCCTTCAGGATACCGTGTGGTTCCGTCAGCTAAACGTAAAGTCAGCCTCGTCGGTTTCAGACGTGGTAAGTTCAGTTTTTCAAAAAGATTTAAAGACATGACATTAATAGAAGCACCAAGATCAGCAAGGGCATTTCTAGGTTCCATGTTCTGTATAGAATAAGGGATCAATAAAGCTCCAGGGTCACCCTTTTTTCTGGGGTTTCCCTCAGTTAAACAAACCGAAGATTCTTGGCTTAAACAGGTAAAATTATCACAAATGTCCTTCTCAAACAATTCACGGTATTCTTTGCTATTGAAAAATTTTCGAATAAAAGCTTTAATTGTACCTTCCCGAGCTGTTTCTTTCTCCTTTGAACTTTTGATGTTGTCTCGTGGTAGCTCCTTTTCTTTTGGGCATTCTTCCGAATTGGTTTTCTCCTTGTGTTCTTTCATTGATATGGTGCACGAGCTGTTCGCATTCCTCAATTCAAGATTTGGACTACAAGAGGTAGTCTTGTTTCTTTGGTCATCTACCTTACATTGACATGTTCCACAGATAGCATCCATTGGATCACACTTCTCATGAGTTTCTTCTTTGGCATCAATGACGTTGACTCTCTCTTTCGGATTGTTTTCAGTATTACTCGGGAGTTGTCCGTAGTGGCGATTTGACATCATCTTAAACATTTGAGAAATTTGATTCTCAATTGTCTTAAGTGTGGCTTTAGACTCTTGTCGAAGACTAGAAATTTCTTGTCTAATCTGTTGAGTAATCTCTTGTTTCAGATTTGCCCGATCATTTTTCAGTTCCATGATCGTCCTTGTAAGTCTTTCATCTACTTCACGGATGTCATCCCTCCTTTGTTGAGTAAAATCAAGTTGAGAGTCGTATTGTGGCCTGAACTGGGTTATTTGATTTCCATTTCCTTGGTTTTGATTGTACATCAGTCTGTTCTTGTCATTTTGTCCATATGCAGGCTTGTGTCCATAATTGTATTGTCTTTGCGCTTGATATCCGTCATTGTGGTTATTGTTCCAACCCTCTCCATGTTTCCAATTGTTGTTTGATCTTTGGTTTTGTCCATAAGCATTGAAGTTGGAGTTCCTTTGATAATCTACCGCCTCAACTTGTTCAGATGCAAACGTAGAAGTGCAAATATTGGTGTCATGAGGTCCTCCACAGATATTACAATAAAGTGCCAATGCCATGCAAGGCTTGGGCTTTCCTTCCATTTTTTCTACCATAGCCTGTAGCTTTTTGATTTCGTGATTCATTGCTTCGATTTTGACCTCGCTTGCCACTCGATTATCAACTTCATAAATTCCTCCATGATCTCCTCTTCGTTCATACCAACAGGATGTGTTTTTAGATATTTTCTCGATTAGTTCCTCAGCCTCTTGCAAAGCTAGGGAGACAAAGACACCGCTGGAGGATGAGTCAAGCGACATCTTTCCTTCATTCGTCAACCCTCCATAGAATGAGCTAATCATGTCCCATGGGTGCATCAGATCTTGTGGGCATTGCCTTTTAAGAACTTTAAATCTTCGCCAAGCCTCTCCCAAACTTTCAAGTCTTCCTTGTTTGAATTCTTTTATCAACCTTCTAATCCTCATAGTTTTTGTAATGGGAAAGAACTCGTTCATGAATTCACGATGCAACTGTTGCCACGTTCTAAAATGATTGTCGTCTTGGCTTTCCAACCATCGTGCTGCCTCTCCTATAACTGAAAATGGGAATAATTTGAGTCGAACTATTTCCTCGCTAACGCCTTCTTGTCTGTACATCCCACATGCTCGTATAAACCTTGTGATGTGTGCGTTGGGATCTTCAGATGGTAATCCCGAGTATTGACTATTTTGAACCAGTGTGAGAATAGTTGGATGCACGTGAAAGTTGACGTTCTCCATTGGAGGTACATAGATTGAGTTGTGCATGTTAAAATCTAGAGTCATGTAATATGCAATTGATCTTTGTGGTTCTTGAGGATTTCCATAATATTCCTCTTCACGAATGTTCTCTTGATTATTTGCTCTGTTAGCTTGTGGTTCTTCAATGATCGTTTCTTCATGGTTAATCCGTACTTGTGGATAATTGGAACTGGGGTGGATTTGGTACTGTTGTGCCTCTTCCTTGTGGATTTCTTGTTGCGCTTGATGATGTTGTGCCTCTTCCTTGTGGATTTCTTGTTGCGCTTGATGAAGCCATTAGTGATCCTTGGATATTTTTCCTTCTAGTTGCTCTATTAATTTCAGGAATGTAGGGTAGTAAACCTTGGTTTCCTTTTGCTCTCGTGTGCATTCACCTAGTAAAATTATCAATGAAACAAATATTTCCACAATTGACTAGAAGTAGTCAATTGGGTTAGTAACAAAAACAAGTAAAAACGAAATAAAATTAAATGGAATGGATTAACATTTCTCAAATCTAGCATTCATGCAATCAAAGTAAACAAAAACATATGACAACCTATTGCCCTCCCCGGCAACGGCTCCATTCTGACAACAACTTGCGTGCATAGGGTGAAATGTCAAAAGATATTTATGTTAAAACGGAAAGTCTGTGACTCCCCGAGTGTCGGTCTCGAAGGAGGGACGTGGAGGTGTGTCAAACATTCGGGAGTTTACTTGATTGGATCATGCATAGGACTCGAGTGTGGTGAAGAGTGATTTGTGAGTGAGAGTAGTTCATTGGTTGGTTTGAGTGCAAGAGAGTAGTAAAGTAAAAGTGATTTTGTGAATATGTAAAAGGGGTAGGGATTGGATAGTGTTCATGAATATTGCATAGTGAGAGTCTAAGGTCATGGATTAGGATTGCTAGAATATTGTCTACTCAAGAGTGTGTTGTCTTAGTCCTTTTCCACCTTGTGTACTAAGGCTTCTTTGACTTAGGAGTGCCTTCAAGCATCCAAAGTTCTAAGAGGAATTTTATCAAACACTTAAGCTACACACTATCCTACTATTCTTAAGAAGTCCATAGGAACTTTGATTGTGTAAAGCTTCAAATCCTAACTCTAATCAAAGACATGAAAGAGTCAAGAGCTCAATCTCTCATCTAGATTGGTCAAATCCAAACAAGATCTCATCAAAACGACAATCAAAAGACAAGAATAGATAATCCATCAACACAAACTCATAGATCCAAGATATAGAAATAAGATCATCACAAAAGCAATATTCAATCACACAATCCAAATCCCTAGACTAAACTAGCTACTCATGATATGAATTGCAAGCAAAAGCTAATTTAATCCAAGAACAAGATAGCTAAAATTATAGAAATGAAATAGAGATCACCTAGAGAGAAGAAGATCTTCAATCCAAGCTTGTTGTCTTCTACAATGGAGATTGATCTAATCTAAAAACTAAGAAAAATGGAGAAAGTTCTCCAAAGGAAAAACTAAGAAAAGGGAAAACTAAAATTCTGGAATCCTCCCTGAAAATTCATCAAAGGGGTTTAAATAGTCTCCGAAATGACAACCCTAGCTGAAATTCGCGCATTGCAGTCTCCACGCCTCTCACACGCGTGTGAGCGTGCGTGGGAAGCTTCTGGAAAGTTTCCACGCTTGCTCACACGCGTATGGCCTTCCAGATTGGTCCTCCGGGGCTCCGCTCTTGCCTGGTTTGCTCTTAAAGCTCATCTTTTGGTCCTATTTGCTCCCGGGGCTCTTGTTTTGCTTCTTTTAAGCTAAAAGTAGCTTCCGTGCATCAGTTAGTGATTTTCAAGCATTTACGCACATAATTTACCAAATAAGGATGCTATAGACGCGATAAAACACCCTAAAATGTGCCTGAAATAAGGGAATCTCGGAGTCTTATCAAGATCTGACCAAAATCCTCTGTAGATAACACAAATGATTTCTCCCGTTTCAACAGTCTTAGACACCCATCATTTTGAGTTGCCGAAAGCTTTGTTTTACATGAGAAAGTATCTCGGAGACTTATGTTGTTAGATAGAAAAATGTCTTGCTTGAGGACAAGCAAGAAACAAAGTGTGGAAAATTTGATAAGCCTCCGAGATACCCTTAAATCAAGCACATATTAGGGTGTTTTATCACATCTATAGCATCCTTACATGGTGAATTATGCTCATAAATGCTTGAAAATCACTAACTGACACACAGAAGCTACTTTTAGTCTAAAGGAGGTAAAACAAGAGTCCCGGGAGCAAATAGGAGCAAAAGTTGAGCGCAAAGAACGAACCAGGCAAGAACGGAGCCCTGGAGGACCAAACTGGATGGCCACACGCGTGTGAGCGGGCGTGGAAATAATCCAGCAGCCTCCCACGCACACTCACACGCGTGTGGATGGTGTGGAGACGGTGCTACGCGAATTTCGTCTAGGGTTGCTATTTCGGAGACTATTTAAACCCCTTTGATGAATGTTCAGAGGAGGATCCCAGAAATTTAGTTTTCCATTTCTTAGTTTTTCCTTTGGAGAACTTTCTCCATTTTTCTTAGTTTTTTAGATTAGATCAATCTCTATTGTAGCAAGACAACAAGCTTGGATTGAAGATCTTCTTCTCTCTAGGTGATTTCTATTTCATCTCTATAATTTTAGTTATCTTGTTCTTGGATTAAATTAGCTTTTGTCTTGAATTTCATATCAGGAGTGGCTAGTTTAATCTAGGGATTTGGATTGTGTGATTGAATGGTGCTAGTATGATGATCTTATTTCTATATCTTGGATCTATGTGTTTGTGTTGATGGATTATCTATTCTTGTCTATTGATTGTTGTGTTGATGAGATCTTGTTTGGATCTGGCCAATCTAGATGAGAGATTGAGCTCTTGACTCTTTCATGTCTTTGATTAGAGTTAGGATTTGAAGCTTTACAGAATCATAGTTCTTACGGACTTCTTAAAAGAACAATAGGATAGTGTGTAGCTTATGTGTTTGAAAAAATTCCTGTTAGAGCTTTGGATGCTTGTAGGCACTCCTTAGTCAAGAAACCTTAGTACGCAAAGGTGGAAAGGGACTAAGACAACACACTCTTGAATAGCCAACATCCTAGCATTCCCCGATCCATTACCTTAGTCACACTACAATGCAACATACATGAACACTATCCAATCCCTACCCCTTTTACATATTTACAAATCTTTTTACTTTACTCTACTCTCTTGCACTCAAACCAAACCAAATAAACTCCTTTCTCTCACAATCCACCCTTCACCATACTCGAATCCAATGCATGACCCAATCAAGTAAACTCCCGAACACTTGACACACCTCCACGTCCTTCCTTCGAGACCGACACTCGGGGAGTCACTGACTTTCCGTTTTAACATACAAATATCTTTTGACATTTCACCCTATGCACGCAAGTGTTGTCATGGTGCGCGTGGCAACATTCCAGTAGCCAACCACGGACGCAACCACGTGTGTGGTAGGCGTGGTTGAGACTCTGCGCGAGAATTTTCCTAGGGCGAAAGTTCGGAGACTATTTAAGGCCCCTTGATAGAATTTCAGAGGAGAGCCCCTTTTTCCATTTTTTGGAGAGTTCCTCCATCTTGCAATTTTCATTTCTTAGTTTTTAGGATAGTTTAGCTTAGCAATTCCTCCTTGTAAGAAAAACAACAAGCTTGGATTGAAGAAGCACTTCAATACTAAGTGATCTCTATTACGTCTTAATCTATTTTATTATTTTTTCTTCGATTAAATTAGCCATTGTCTTTGAATTCTTGATTATGAGTGGCTAATTTAATCTAGGGTTTGGATTGTGTGAAGATATGTAGCTAGTGTGATGATCTCATGTCTTATTTTGGATTCACTTGCTTGGATTGTTTGGATTTCTATTCTTGTCTATTGATTGTTATTTTGATCATATCTTGTTTGGATTTGGCCAATCTAGATGAGAGATTGAGCTCTTGACTCTTTCATTTCTTTGATTAGAGTTAGGATTGAAAGCTTTGTAACAATTATAGATCCTATGGATTTCTTAAGAATAGTAGGAAAGTGTGTAGCTAAGGTGTTCGATAAAATGTCTCTTAGGACTTTGGTTGCTTAAAGGCACTCTTAAGTCCAAGAAGCCCTAGTACACAGAGGCAGAAGAGGACTAAGAAGACACACTCCTGAATAGCCAACATCTTTGCTCCGTTTATCCATTGCCTTAAACATACTAGGATGCAACATAGATGAGCACTATCCAATCCCTTATCTTCTTACACACATTTACTTATACTTGTTTTACTCTCATTCTCACACAAACCTTATGAACCTCTTCACTCTTGAATCATCATTCACCACACTCAAATCTGTAGCATGACTCAATCAACTAAACGCACAAACACTTGACACACCTCCACGTCCATTCTTCGAGACCGACACTCGAGGAGTCACTGACTTTCCGTTTTATCACATATACATTTCTTTTGACAATCTTCACCCATACGCAAAACTGATTCTGTCAGTTGTGTGACACCCCAACCTTTCACAAGCCGAGATAGCTAAACTTTAACACAAAAGCTGTCTATCTCAACTATCAAACATAACATAGCGGAAGCGATTTATAACCTAAGGGGTATCATGCCACATCTAGGTAAGAAAAACACGGCCTAGATGCACAGGCTAACCAATAACTGAACCAAATAGTATATAAATCCTCAAAAACATCGTCAAAACAACAAAAATCTAAACAAGAGTATATAGAATCTCAACATCAGCACACAAGCCCAAAACATAAAGTCTAAACATCATAAACTAGTCTAAGCCGCCTCATAAAGATAAGCTCTAACGCGCTCTCGCTTAGACTTATTCCATACCTGGATAACATGTAAGAAACCGTTAGCAAAGGACTGCTAAGCAACCACCATTAACACCCGCAAGGACATACATATATATATAATAAGTTTGTAAATAGGTTTACGCACCCATATAGAATATGCGCACCAACGAACTGTTCAGTATTTAAAATCGGATACTCAACAACAACACGTTGAATAAAGGATAAACCAAGACTTTCCAACAATACTAATATCCAATCGAATTGCATAAGACAACAAGTCTATAACAAAATATCAACCGAATCAAGAATTCAATAGAATACTCATAAGAAACAACCAAACCAGAATTTATCAAAGAATAACCAATAACCAATTAGATACGATACAACTCAAGAATCAAGTAAGAGACCAAACAGACCTCAACCTAAGGATAAGCACCAACCCTTACCCTCCAACCAGCATACTATTCCTCATACCAATCATCAAACCCAAACTCAGTTCAAAGAGGCATATAATGCCCAAATCATAGAGGCAAATGGTGCCCAAATACACAGAGGCAAATGGTGCCCAAATACACAGAGGCAAGTAATGCCCAA
The DNA here is from genome assembly GCF_003576645.1 of Ipomoea triloba. Classification (NCBI taxonomy): domain Eukaryota; kingdom Viridiplantae; phylum Streptophyta; class Magnoliopsida; order Solanales; family Convolvulaceae; genus Ipomoea; species Ipomoea triloba. Next base: position 14,340,496 of record NC_044925.1, read on the forward strand.
ATATACAGAGACAAGTAGTGCCCAAATACACAAAGGCAAATGGTGCCCAAATACACAGAGGCAAGTAGTGCCCAAATACACAGAGGCAAGTAGTGCCCAAATACACAGAGGCAAGTCATGCCCATGATTGATTCACCCTCAAACACCCCAAAGATACTCAAAGATCCACCATCCACATCCAACCTCAGACTCAACCCAAGAACAACCACTCACAGTGTTCATCTCAGATTATGAACACAACCAACTCCCAGGGAATATAATCAAGGATTCAACTAACCAAGAGACTCGAATAATGAACCAAGAGATGTGAATAATTACTCCAAAAACATGGTAAAATACTCAACAAAATACTCCAACAACATTCAGAAACAAAGGTCAAACAACCAGACCAAAAGATCACAAAACAGTTTACTGGATTCAGAATTCCATCAGAACTGGCGGAACACCCGAATGGAACATACCCCTCCGCCACCTCCTTCCGTAAGAAGGGAACGGAACACGTCGGTGGAACACCCCCTTCCGCCAACCCTCACCGCCTTCCACTTGCGGAAGTCTCCAACGGGACACATTATATCGCTGGGGTACTCCGCAAGGGCAACCTCAACGCACAGAATCAGACTCAGAACAGATTACGCAATGTTCATTCCAGAATACCAAAAATAGGATCAGATTGTTCAGATTACAACTCCCAGAAGCCAAATAAACATGGAATCCATACCAATAAATATCCATAAACATCAATATGCAAAGGATCAAGAACACAAGTTCATAAATCCATCAAGATAGCTTCACAGACAACAAAAATAGGCTAAGTAGCAAAGAATTTCTCAGGATTCCAATACACCAATTAATATCATAGATTGAGAGTGTAAAAATAGGTTTTAGTGGACATGATGGTTACCTCTTGAAGCACAGTTCACCCAAGGAACCCTCAAACCTCCTCACAAAGCTTCACTTCCACCTTGATCATCTTTTTTTCCCAAAAGATCCCCAAAAGAACAACATAAGAACTTGTATAAAGATTATGACAATAACATGATGCAAGGTATATTCCTAAAGATAGACACTTACCCAAGCCTTATCAATCCTAAAAGAGCAATCTTGGTCTTGAATCTTGAAGATGAAAGTGTAGGATTTACTTAGGGTTCTTTAGAGGTGAAAGGAGTAGGATGAATTATATTTGCAGGAAAATGAAAAGAGGAATAGGGTTGTAAGTACAAGACTTTTATATTAGTAGGGAAAGATCATTACATATATCATGTATGTATCAATTAGGGTAAGACATGAAATAATGGGCCCTTATAAAATGGGTCTCACATTATTTATTATACTACTAGTTTGTAGGAAATTAATCCTTCAAGAATATATATATATATATATATATATATATATATATATATATATATATATATATATACTAGTTTTTTCTATGCGCTTTGCGCGAAGACTTATGCCCAATATTTAAACCCAATTAGTAAATCATTTTGAAATAGATATAATGCATTTTTTTTTTAGAACAAAATGCATTTTTTTTTAGTTGTCGAAGTTTCTTAGATTTTCGAGTAAAATTTTTGTTGTGTATGTATTTGAAATTAATACAAGAAATTCAAATTCGTTGTAATGAATATATTCCACTGTAATTTTAAGGGTACTCAACGTTGTATTACAATATTTTTGTCTTTGAAAATAAATAAAATTTGTTTAAATATAGTCTTCTTCTTCTTTTTTTCTTTTTTTTTTTTTTGTTGACAAAAAATATAGTCTTCTTCTAATTAGAGATATATCCCTTATAAATTCATATTCATATATGGATATACATAATACTTGATTTCACCTATCTCAATTCAACAACTTTCGCAGATTGATATCCAAAAATCTTGTCTCAATTCAACTGCAAATGCATTATTTTGCTGCTCATTTATAATATTAATAATATTTTTAAATAATAGTGTGTGTGTGTGTGTATATATATGTATATATATATATATATATATATATATATATATATATATATATATATATATATATTATTGAAGTAAGAATTATAGAAATGATAAATTATAAAATATAACTATGGTAATATTTAATTAAAATATAAATGAATTCAAACTTACCATTGAAGAATGTAAGAAAAAATATTGTGTATGCATGTGCATGGTAATTATAATGTGAAAACATAACAGAAGTTATAACGGTAGGGATATTTCTGCCCAAAAATGTATGTAGTACAATTTTTATAGCATAAGGTACAACAAAAGTTAACGGAATATATATATATATATATATATATATATATATATTTATATATTGGGCCATTAAAAAAATGTTCTTACTTTAAGAATTGAAAGGATCCACTCTAAACAAATCCCTTACAAGAATTAAATCAAGAATCGGGCCTTAGAATAAATAATAAATTCCGGATTCAAGAATTATATATATATATATATATATATATATATATATATATATATATATATATTGGAAAGGTTAAGCCCAATTAAATCAAATAAGTTACTCGATGGAAATAATTACCGGTCTCAAGGCTTGAACGAAATTACGGGGTACTACGCTCTACTCCCCTTAAAAGGAGCTTTGTCCCCGAAGCTCAAAGCTCACGGGAACTTGAAACGGAACGGTTCAAGGAAATAAAGGATCGATCAAAGATTAAAGAAAGGATTGCTCAACCAAACTTAACTTAAGAACATACTATACTACTAACTCTTAAACTTCTAACATTCCCAACCCATGCACAACATGCAAGAACTTAACTAACTACTCACCTAGGTCACAAGGATTCCTAACAAGGATCTATTACGAGCATGAAAACTCTCAACTAACTTGGGTGACCTCCCTGTGACGAACTGCCTCGACCTTGGAAATGATAGGGATGTAGATACTCAGGTGGAACCTCAATGTCTAGCTTGGCCTCGATGAAACCCAAGCGCTGAAAGCCACGGTCCACTCTCAGGTCTAGCGACGTGAACCTAGCCTACACCATCCGATGCATCTCCTGCAGCTATAGAAGTACGGGGTCAACCGGCGGCACTGAAGCCATGGGGTCATGCTGCTCCTTCCTCTGATGCTCCTGGTCAATCTCTTCCTCAGACTCCTCCTCAGACTCTTCATCCTCCTCGTCGTCACCCGCTTGTTCGGCCTGCTGAGGTGCGACCAACCCTCTCAGCCTATTGTGGGGAATGTGGAAGCGCTCTATGAGCTCCCTGCTCTCATCTGCTGGCATCCTGCTCAACTCGTGGGTCATGATATACTCATTCTCGCCCACCTTGAACAACCCACAATACTGTAGACTCGGCGCATTGAAAACGCTATGAATCAACTGTCTAGCTAGCTCCCCGGTCACATTCACCCTTTTCTTCTGAAAATTCCAACTCAGAATCATCGCGTAAGGTCGGTTGCGACGCTTGGCCGTCTTACAGAACTCCATATGAGAAATCATCAAACTGGATAATTCAAACTTCACCCGATGCTTCAGGAAATACGCAAAGGTACACTCCATTCCAGCCACCTCTTTACTGTTGTTCCTATTCGGCAACAAACTCTCTCCCACTAGCAAAGTCAAAATCCTCTGCTCCCCAGTCAAGTCATGCTTAATTGGCCTGGGGTCCAATGTGATACCCTCGTCTCGCCCCAACATATACTGCAGATAATCCCGAAAGCCCACCTCTTGCGTCTCAATCCAATAGTGACGCTCATACTGATTCACACCCCCTAACGGCAAACTGAGTAGTCTAGCAAGCTTAGGAGGGTCAAAGGTAATCTTCACACCCTTCACTATCGAAGTGAGAACAGGTACCTGGTTCACTTTCTTAACCTTCATATTCTGATAAAACTCATGGACCAAATTGGGGTAAACTACGTTCTCAATCCGTAAAAATTGCTCCAACAGGCCTTGAAAATTCAACATATTCATGAGTTCAGGCGAGAAATGTAACGGGTCAAGAGCCTCACCATCGATAATGGAGTATTGGATGTTGCCCTGACCTTCACCTTCACCAGCCCGATTTCTTCTTGGCATCTTGGGGTTGTTATCCACTAGACCACTTGCTACAGTAGGAATGGACCAGAAGCAGAGAAGGGATGCACTGGCGTGTTGTTCTTGGCTTAGGAACGGTGAAACTTGGCTGCTCGTTGACGGAGGAAACCCACGGAGGTTGCTGGTCTTCTGCTCGCTGCTACGGGGGAAAACGGAACAAAAAGAACCGATGGTAGGGTTTTAATCCGGGTGGGAACGAAAATGACGCATGTACCCTTTGACCTTGCGGAACCCTTCAACGGAAGACCTTGCGGGTCTCACATTATTTATTATACTACTAGTTTATAGGAAATTAATCCTTCAAGAATAAATAAATAAATAAATAAATAAATAAATATATATATATATATATATATATATATATATATATATATTGGGCCGTTATAAAAATGCTCTTACTTTAAGAATTGTAAGGATCCAATTTAAACAAATCCCTTACAAGAATTAAATCAAGAATTGGGCCTTAGAATAAATAATAAATTCCGGATTCAAGAATTATATATATATATATATATATATATATATATATATATATATATATATATATATATATATATATATATATATATATATATATATAT
>NC_044925.1:14345861-14409570 GCF_003576645.1 Ipomoea triloba
TATATATATATATATATATATATATATATATATATATATATATATATATATATATATATATATATATGAATTGGAAAGGTTAAGCCCAATTAAATCAAATAAATTACCCGGTGGGAATAATTACCGGTCTCAAGGGGTGAACGAAATTACGGGGTACTACAAGTTGTCTCCTATAGGAACTGTGGTCCCAATGTCACCAGATTTACCAAATCCTCCCAACATAATGGACTCCTGCACTTCTGTCCATACAATGCTTCATAAGGCGCCATCCGAATGTTGGCATGGTAGCTGTTGTTGTAGAAAAACTCAACCAAATCTAGATGTTCCTCTCACGATCCCTGAAAGTCCAATACACACGCTCTCAGCATGTCTTCTAATGTCTAGATTGTCCGCTCAGTCTGTCCATCGGTGGTTGGATTGAAGGCAGTACTCAACTTTAGTCTTGTCCCCAAATTTGCTTGTAGTGCTCTCTAAAATTGGGATAGAAATCTTGAGTCCCTGTCTGATACAATGTCGTGAGGTACTCTATGGTATTCCACTACTTGACTCATGTTGCCTTAGGTAGCTGGTTCATAGACCAGGTTTCCTTCATTGCAATAAACCTCCCGGTTTTGGTGAGGCGATCCACTATTACCCAAATCTTGTCTTTTCCAGTCTTAGTCAATGGTAGCTGCCTACGAAGTCCATAGAGATTGAATCCCATTTTCCACTAGGTACCTCTAATAGCTAGACTAGGCCCTTGGGCTTACATCTCTCAGCGTTAACTTTCTGGTAATTGGGGCATCGGCTCACGAAATCTGCCACTTCTTTTTTCATGTTTGGCCACCAGAATTGCTTCTTCACGTCCTTGTACAATTTATCACTGTCGGGATGCACAGGGTATGGGGTGTTATGACCTTCCTCCAAAATTTGTTTCTTCAGTTGCTCGCATGATCGAGGCAAACACCAACACCCCTTGTAGCGTAGATTACTGATAAGCACCAAGAATAGCTTATTTTAGGGGTCATTTACGGGCTAGAATTGTATAGTTTATTACCCATTTTATAAGAATTTCATGCATTAAGACTCAGATGTGACCAAAACTTCTAACGTGAGTATGGAAGATGCTTTTAAGCTATTCTACAGCCAAAAGGATGACTTAAGGCCAAAACTGAGCAGAAAATGAAGAAACCATGAAGCAGGAGCCTCCCACGCGGCCTCACACACGTGTGGAGGGGCGTGGAATAATTCCAGTAGCTCCCCACGCCCTCCACCACGCGTGGCAATAGCTGTCGAAAACTCAAGGCTCGACGCGTCGAGCCCAAGACTCGACGCGTCGAGAGTGTGCCGTATCATTTTCGCGTAAATTCCTTGAAGGCTCGACGCGTCGAGAGCCCTGTGTCACCCTAAAATTCTGCTGCGCGGAAATTGTCTATCTTGCCCCTATTTTGTTACCCCTATATAAGGATCATTATCCCAAGCCCTAGGAAGCATATATTATCATATATTAGGTTTTAGATTAGGTTTTCTTGGAGATTTTCTCCCCTCTTGGAGGAAATTCCTCTTCAACTAGATTAGAGTAGCTTCAAGAGCAAGGAGGAAGATTGGAATTTTAAAGACAAAGTGTAAAAGACTCCTCTCTTGAGGGTGGTAACTATTCTATCCATTTCTTAATCTAATATTTGCTTCTTTGAGATTTCATATCTTTTCCTTGTTTCTTTAGAATGTTAGAGTAGATTAGAAAGGGGATTGGTGGCCCCAAGGTTAATCTATGTGGATGTTTGATATAAATTGCTAGATTAAATGTGAGCTTTTTAATTGTTGGATGATGAACTTGTGTGGATGATGTTTATTAATGCTTTGTGCCTAAGTGTGGCCACATTAGGTAGCAAACCCAAAGGAAGTGAGTGTGTGCGCGATAGCGGCCACTCATGAGTCTAACTCACTCACATCTCCACTCTTAGTCCGAAAGGACGAGATCCGAGAGGAGTGGTAGACAAAGTGTTCGATGAAATGCCCCAATCGAATGAGGATGTGGGAGTCCAAAGTGTGACGCCACTTGGTGATGTGCCATAAACTCCCTAGTCTATTCCACATCTCGAGCTCACGAAACCATACAAAGATAGTCCACATAGAGAAGCCTAAGGCCCCGATCTCCGTCTTTACATTTCTTTTACACAATCACTATCAACCTTTCTACCTTCTTACCAATGAATCCAACCCTTAGCAAATCTCATAAATCTTTTCCTTCAACCTCTTAGATGCCAACACACTAATTCGATTCTCATTCGCCATCCTTGAGAGACACGACACTCGGGGAGTTTTGACTCTTCGTCTTACCACCTACATCCACACCTCACTGCACTACTACACATCAAAATGGCGACGTTGCCGGGGATGGCAAACGGTTTTGAATAGTGTTGACATCTTTAAAGTAGAATTTTAAGAGTTCTTGAATTGCTTTCTTTTTGTTTGTTTTATTTTCTTATTTTTTTTATTTGCGTGAAGAAGTGAGCTTACATTGTCTTGAATATCTTGTGCTCACTTGCCACTACTTCTAGTTGCAAAATATTTGTTGTTGGTTAAGCTTTGTGCAGGAAATTTTCTTTATCAAATCATTTGAAGCTTACCAATGAGTGCTTATCCGTATTCCCATGCCATGGAAGACCATACACAACAAATATTCCACCCCAAACTTATGAACCTTACCCACATCATTATCCAAACCCTTATGAATACCCACTACCACAATATACATACCCACCTTACCCAAACACTTTCCCTTATTCCAATTATGCACCGTATCCATATGTTACCTCCTCTATGCTTAATCATGAAAGAATTGAGAGACCTACACTACGAGACAAAGAGGAATCATTGAGCTCTATAGCTGAGAGTATTAACAACCGACTTATTCAAGTCATGAAGGAGATTGATCCCAATTGTGAACCGGCATTAAAGGCCACAATTCCTTCAACTGTTAAACCTCCATCTCATTATAACCCTCCATCAACCTATCAACCTGAGAGAAATAGGTATTCTCATTCTTATATGGATCCTAGATATTCACCCCTACCACAACATAATGATAGATATTCCTATGAAACACCACCTTTCGCTCAAAAATTCACCCAATCCATACCATATGAGAAACCATCTTGCGAGTATCTTCCTCCGATCAATGACGAAATCCAAATCTTGAAGGATAAATTAGAAATGTTCATCCAAATGGCTAAGGAGGATACTATCAACTTAAGAAATGAAATTAGGAGCGAAATGAAGAAGAATCTCGTCACTCTTCGCGAGGAAGGACTTCCACTGGACGAAATTAAGACTAAATTGCTATCGATGTCGGAAGAGTTCATGAAGAAAATGCTACCACAAGCTAACAACCCATTCGTAGAAGACCACCCGACAATGGAAACCAACCCGCAAGGTAATGACGAGATGGACAGAATGATTAATGATGAAGAGGTGTGTGTAAAAGAATCCACAGAACTTGACACCCCGGTGCTCCAAGAAGTTTCGACAATTGAGTTGAACACTCAACAATAGGGAGAGATTGAGAGTGAAAACGAGGATCCAATTGAAATTGTGTGGGAAGAAGAAAAACCCACACAAGGTAAAACTTTCACTCCAACTCTTATTGAAAATTCTAATGATGTTTGTGAGGATGACTCTTTACGATCTATAATGGTAATCTTGATGACTGTGATAAAGCTTCTTTTTGCTCACGGGAGTCTGATTCCTTACAATTTTGTGATGATTTGGGGAGTGAGGATGATATCGAGTTATTAGGGATCATAGAAGGAGAAAGGGAACGAAGGGAAATGATTGTCACCATTGGCAATCCAAAAGAACAAGAGTGGAGAGAACGCTTTAGACGTGCTACACTGTGGAAAAAGTGTTCATTGGGAGACCTTTAAGGACAAGTTTTTAGGGGATGGAACATGTGATGAGAAGGGAGAAGATGGGCGCACTATCCTTAAATATCTTAGGATAGTACCCTGTGCTTATTTGTTAATAAACTATGTTTTCCCCTTCTTAGTTTTTAAATTCAAGGATGTCCCACATCTTGGGGCATACCTTGAAGCTAAGGTTCATGGGACGCTTGGTAAGGTCCCAAAATCTGTGTGCTTTGAAGGATAGAGCACACAACGTCTGGCCAGGAGACGTTAAACCATGGCGCACTTGGGAGGAAATCCCAACGTTATCCTTAGATTAGCAATTTTATTTCTTGTTTACTTTTCCTTTTCCTTAGTTAATTAGCAATTTTCTTTTTAGGATAGCCTTGCTTGAGCTAACAATGCAGGTGATTTTGGTGCCAAGCCATGACGAATGAGTTAAAACGAATCAAAAACGGAAGGCAAAAGCCGGGAGACGAAGAAAGTGATTAGCACTGTGTCCACGCTTGCCCACACGCGTGGTGGCAGGCGTGGAAACTTTCCAGTGCTGATCCACGAGGGCCAACACGCGTGTAAGATCGCGTGGACAGGTCCTGGACAGTTTCCGTGAATTATTTTCTTTTCATCCAATTTTTATGAGTCTCCAAAATCTGGCTGTGCCAATAATCCCAATTTTTAAGCAAAATTTTATTTACTGTTATTATTTTGTTTCTTTTAGTTGCTTTAACTTTAATTCTATGCAGCCGTTTGAGCTAACAAATGCAGGATAAACATTCCGGAGGCATGGAATTACTTTTAAATTACTAAAGGCAAGAGGATGATGAACCGACAATCTTAAAGAAATATATGGGCAGTAAATCGAAGATAAGGCTGTAGATGCATTGTATGGTATATCATTCTAACTTTTCTTCCAATTATTATGAGCAAATTTGTCTTGGATCACAAAGGATGAGTTGCATGATTTTGTTATAATGGGTATAATATTTTTTAGAAAACTTATTTGAAGCCCAGAGCACACATTTTAAGTGTGGAAAGATGCTTTAATGCACAATCTTTTGAGAACCTAATCCTTTTTCCTCTGTTCCTAATGGAAACATCGAGGACGATGTTCACTTTTAAGTGTGGAAAGGATTTATGCTTCTTGAAATAGTTGATTAATTGAGTGATAAGGTATAGGAACTAGAGGGCGTGTTATTGCCAATACTATCTAGGAGGGTTCCTAACCTTGTTCCAAATACGAATGTTTTAAATATGCTTTGGAAGTTACACCTTGCACCAATTTGCACAATTGACCCAAAATTGAAAATTTTTATGTGTGCTTGCATGTTTTTCACCTTGTATTTTGTTTGGACCTCAGTCAAGGATCTCTCGAAGTGAGAGTGTGAACCCCTTGAGTTTTAGAAAGATAAAAATTGCGAAGCCCGGAAATTGAATTAATCTTAGCAGGACATGGGGCAAAAGGTGAGCCTAAGTGAGCTTAGAGTGAGAAAAAAAAATCCCTACTCCCTAGAAAAAGGCATGAGGGGTTGATATGGTGAAAAGAAAAAAGGCAAAGACCACTCCTAGAGATAACAAAAAAAAAATGACGTGAGCCATCTAGTCTGGATACGGGGTAACCATTGCACCATCTTCGAAAAAGCATGGAGATCCATGTGAAGTCGGTTACCCCGAAGAGATCCTAAAAGATGAGAAAAATAGAGAGGAGGTGAGCCACTTCGCTAGGATTCAGGCACCCATTGCACTGTCTTCGAAAAAGCATGGGGCTCCATGTGAAGTCGGGCCGCCTGATGACGTTATCCTAGGAAGTGAGAAAATAGAGTGATCGCCCAAGCCATGGCGATGAGCGGTCCATGACCCTGCCCACACTTATGTTAACGTAAAGGGGCTTTGGCGTTTGGTTGGAAATTGGCTAGGGGATAAACATCGTTCCCACTAGTCGGATCGGCTAGAGGCCCCTAGAAAATACAAGGTGAAACCCTATTGTCATTTGCATGCTTAAAAGGTGTAAAACTTTTTTATGTTATATCCATCTCTTGAGACCTTAACTTCCTTAGCATATTTCTTACGTTTGGTCGGCATGAGTTTAGTGGTCTTGGTAGATAGTGTAGGAAATTTCACCCACTCAACTCCGAACACCTACACATCGCTTGATCAATTGACAATGAGAGAACGAACTATCCTTGGTGCTTATATGATTAGAGTTTAGAAAAATATGCTTGCTTGAGGACAAGCAAGGTTTAAGTGTGGAAACTTTGATAAGCACCAAGAATAGCTTATTTTATGGGTCATTTACGGGCTAGAATTGTATAGTTTATTACCCATTTTATAAGAATTAGACAAAGTGTTCGATGAAATACCCCAACCGAATGAGGATGTGGGAGTCCAAAGTGTGACGCCACTTGGTGATGTGCCATGAACTCCCTAGTCTATTCCACATCTCGGGCTCACGAAACCATACAAAGATAGTCAACATAGAGAAGCCTAAGGCCCCGATCTCCGTCTTTACATTTCTTTTACACAACCACTATCAACCTTTCTACCTTCTTACCAATGAATCCAACCCTTAGCAAATCTCGTAACTCTTTTCCTTCAACCTCTTAGATGCCAACACACTAATTCAATTCCCATTCGCCATCCTTGAGAGACACGACACTCGGGGAGTTTTGACTCTTCGTTTTACCACCTACATCCACACCTCACCGCAATACTACACATCAATTACCATTATTATATATCTCAAAGGATCCCTTCTTTGCCTATGATGTGCCCCAAAAAAGCCACACTAATCCTCCAAAATTCACATTTAGATAACTTGGCATGTAATTGATTCTCTCTTAGTGTCTACAACGCAACCCTAGGGTGCCCTTCATGCTCAATGGGGTTCTTAGAGTAAACCAAGATGTCATCGATAAACACTATCACAAACTCATCCAAGTAGGGTATAAACACACGGTTCATTAGATCCATAAATACAGTTGCAGCATTTGTTAGTCCACACGGCATCACTATGAACTCATAATGGGCATATCTGGTGCGAAAAGTTGGCTTGGGTATATCCTTGTTTACCTCTTTCAACTGATGGTATCCTGGCCTCACGTCTATCTTAGAAAAGGTGCGTGCTCGTTTAAGCTGATCAAATAAATCATCTATCCGAGGTAGTGGGTACTTATTATTGACTGTTACTTGGTTCAACTCTCAGTAATCGATGCAAAGCTGCATGCTACCATACTTTTTCTTCATGCGCCTTACGCATACATATCACGTACCTTAAGAAGTAAAACCATGCACCTTAAGCTTTTGGTTCACTCACGTATCAAGAATCACGCTGTAACACCCCAATTTTCAACTCTTACATTTATTACAAATCCGTAATAATACATCAGCGGAAGCTTACATCTTATCAATAGAAAACTGGGTGCTACCGCCACACCTAGAGTGAATTCTATCACCTCTTTGACAAACTCCACTCTAAGTGCACAGGCTAAACTTACAACACTAACATACTACAACAACATCATAGTAGACCTCAACCTGCACTTCTCTTCTATTCTGAGCTCATCGGCCACAGAGGTACTCACTAAACTGCATCTGATAAAGGGCACAATGAAGTGCAGTTAGCGCGACGGCTAAGTAAGAAAATCCATTGTCACTTTAGAGTAGACAAAGGTTTGAAAACATAGATAATCTGAAAGTTTTATAAAGTTTTACCCATGATTTGAAAATCTACCTGCAACCAAACGATTTATGAATAGCATAAAAGCGTATAAACCTTAAATCTTGTAAAGCTCTTCTCAAATAAGAATAATGGCATAACTTGCCGCTCAAAATCATTTTCATGCCCTTTTTGGACAAGTTTGCAAAATTTTACATTTCCAGGAATTCCATCATTTGCAATAGAACCGCAGCTCTAATGCTTATAATAATCTGAACCGCAGCCCAGAGTAACAACAATTTTCATTTGCAAATAGAACCGCAGCTCTATAATAATCTGAACCGCAGCCCAGAGTAACAATAATTTTCATAGCCAAAAATTCCACTTAGTTTCCCCTGAGTAAGCACTTTGAACATTTCTCAATTCTCCTTCTCAAACCTTGGGCAGTGGCATTTCCCTGCCTTCCCGTCGGTCTCCTTATCCCAACCTAGGGCCATGGCACTCCAGCCCTCCCGTAGGTCCACCCTTATTCCAACCCCGGGTCGTGCATTTAAGCCTTCCCGAAGGTCCCCACCTTGTTCCAGAAACTAAGGGTTTGAAAACATTTTCCTTCCTTCAGTTTTTCTTTCTTAAATCATTTCTTTTGGACATATTTCACAATTGAGTCCAATACTTAAAATTGGTTACCTCATTAGCCCCTGAAGGATTTTCAAAATACTTTCAATGCCCGCAGGCTTTTCAAACATCATTTTCTCATCACTCTCATGTAAAGTACACACTTACAAAAGTGGTATTTTCCCCAAAAATAAGGTTTTGACAACCCGTTTACCAAAATAGCATACGTTCTGCAACGTAAGTTTTATAAACATTTTTACTTGCCGAAAGGCTTTTCAAGCATAGCTCAAGCACGAGCAAAGATTCGAAGAAAGCATAATTGGACACAAGCTGGTCACTCATCGGATACTTCATCATATACAATACTAGGATATTCTTGGATATACTTCATATTCAAGTCCCATACTTGAAATCAATCCCGCTAGTTATACACTTGTATATTCTACTAACACTACATATATCCATTTCCACTACTATTATAATAATAGTATGAACCCATAGTCAATCATTTATGAATCAATCGATTCATAGCGCCGTTAATATTCACATCCTTAACCTTATTCCTTATCATGAATCTCAGTTCATCGTACAATCCAATCATCATCGGTAATCCATAATCATGGTTCCACAATTAACTAATAATAGATAGTTATCCTTGTCACTATCGACATCAACAACTTCTACCATGATCAACACCATTAGATCATAACTTGAGGATATCGCACCTCCATAATCGATACTTAGTCACCCATAATCCAACAATTGACCTTAATCACTCTTAAACATTAATTATTGTCATTAGTAACTACTAACCTTGTAATCCATCATCGACAACAAGTCAACAACATTATAACATCATTATCAAGTCCTCGAAAGCATTAATACCATTAGTTCGTAACTTGAGGTAAAGTCATTACCTAACCATAATCCAAAGTCGTTCAACAACTATTTCCTCAAAATTCACCATATACAATCTTTATCTCAATATTTCCATATAACAATTTCCTTAATAAACATCGTAATATCATCACCACTCAAACTTCCTTTAAACCATAGTATATTTACCAAAGAGATATTTTAAATCCTCAAGTAAACATCAACAATCCCCAAATCAAAATAATCACTTCCAAGTTCTTAAAATAATAACCAAAGAGAGAATTCCAACCTCTCCAAATAAATTCTAAAAGAGTAATTCCAATCTTTCAACATAACCACCAAATAGAGAGTATTGCCCATAACAAAGATCTCACAATAATCACCAAAGATAATCCTTCAAATAATTAGTCCCACCTTGATAATATATTAATTACCATTCCGTCTATTCATCCAGTCATTAAACCTTAATAACTATTATCAGTCCTTAATCACTATAATTAGAGCTTAATCACCTTCTGAACTCCATTGTTAATCCATCATTAATTACTAAGTCCTTAATTAAGCTCTAATTACTATCTATGATCATTACAATTATCAGTAATATCCATCCTAACTTTGTCACCATTTCATAACCCATGTATCAACATGTTATAACATCATCATCAGTCTCATAACCTCTTAGGTTCATTACAACCCCATCATCTAAACATCAACAACTATCAAAGCTTAGTTTGATCTCACGAACATCAAACAACCTCATCTTCTAAACATCAATAATCAATAATCAAGCTTACACCATTTAATCTTACTTTCGCGCCCTTGGACGCCCGGTGGACGCACGTTCGCTACCGCGTCCACGGATTCTGCCTATTCTGGACAGTAATTCAGCTTGCGCAGTCCGAAAGATTGAGCCGGTAAAAATAGTTCCCGAACTCTTTTTCACTTGAAATTTTTATGGTAGAACCCTAACTCATAGTACTTGATGTTCATAAAAAGTTTTGGTCACCTAGGTTCACGAATTAACACAGAAATTCCATTTTTGCCCTTGGCAGTGTGCTGTCCGGAATTTCTCTCTCTCTGGACCAGTTTTGGAGAAAAATTCGAAAACCATACTTATACTACTCCGATCATTATGAAATTTTATATGTAGGTTCTACACTTATAGAACTACATGTATAAAAAAAATTGGATCAAAATACCTTACCGAATTTTCCCAGAAATTCACGGAATTCACTGCCAGAGACTATCTTAAATTCTTGTCAATATTTTCACTAGTATAAGTCTATATGGGTATAAATATAATAGGTACATGCATATACGGCCATTATCATGTATAAAAACATATTCATAAAACTCCTAATCTCATTATTTACTAGCAATTGTCCACTTTCAAGTAACTAAACCGACTTAAGGGATTTCTTACCTTTCGGGAGTGTACTAATACCGTAGAAGCAACTCTTGGATCTTTCCCCAAATTCACCTTAAAATCCTAGGGTCAAAATCAACACCATAACCACAAATACAAAGAAACTAAGCTTAGATTCATGATCTAGGAAGGAATACAAAGCTTTCTACCGAATAATATTGAAATCTTACCGAACAAATTGGAGAGTTGTGTACAAGCTTGGCTATGGTTTTAATGGAGGAAAATGGTGAAGGAGATGAAGTTGCTCTCTCCCTTTCTCTCTCGTGTGAAATGGAAGACAAGAATGGAACAAGAGGAATAACATGCTTTGGGACATTATCACTTTTGAGGCAAATGTTCTTATGGGAAGAAGAAATGGAATAAAATAATAAAGTATTTTTAAACTTATCAGTTGGGGTCCAAACAGATAAAGTTTCGGTAGAAAATAATTTAAACAGGAATAATTTTGAAACCGAAAATTTATCCCAGACTGAAACTTGAAATTGGGCTAGGTTCGGTACACCGCGAAATTCTGCGATGCTACGATCAAAATAAATTTTCGCTGCTATGAGCTGATTTAATTGAATAGGAAATTCAAGAATAATAATATGGTGTCTAATAATCTATTTCCTAGGATAGTCGGGTCCGAATACTAATTCCTAAAATTTTACGGTTCGTGACCGGCACGAACGATCGCAACTTAATAACCACTATACTTCCTTATAAAAAAAATTCTTTTGAAGCCTCGAGGGACCATTTCATGAATGTCATAGCCTAAGGAAATATTTTTCGAACTTAGTCTTACGGAAAAGCCGAGGGGTTACACACGCACCTTAAGCATACAAATCACGCACCTTAAAAAGAAAATCATGAACCTTAAGAAGAAAATTACGCACCTAAAGCAACCGCACAAACACATGGAAAACACCCAACCGTACAGGAACTGAATTCTATATGTCTCTGTGTGTGTGTGTGTGTGTATATATATATATATATATGTATGTATATATTTGTATGTATATATATATATATATATATATATATATATATATATATATATATCACTACAAGAAAAATCACGATTTGCGACGGAAAAATTCCGTCGCGAAAACAAAAAATTCCGTCGCAAATTGCATTTTGCGACGGAATTTTACATTTTCACGACAGAGTTCATTCTGTAGTGTCAAAGCTTGTCGTATTTGATTTCACGATGAAAATAATCCATCACGAGCAGTGACGACGGAAAATGGTGGCGTAATTTTCCGTCCTAAAGTAGGCGACGAAAATCATTCCGTCGCGAATCCATCACTATTTTGGCAACAGAAATGTTTATTTCGGTCGTCATCCAATAAAAAAATATTCCATCGCGTAACTCATATTCCGTTGCATATTTTTGTCACGAAATATAACGACAAAAATAATTGTCATCGCGATTCCGTCGCTAACTTTTCCGTTGTAATTTTCATGTTTCGTCGCAAAATTTTGTCATAAGAAAAAGACGGAAGAAATTTTTGTAGTAATTCCATCGCTTGATATTCCATCGCAAAATTTGTTTTCCATCACAATATTTCGTCGTAAAAAGATAACGGAACTAATCACTATCACTATTCCGTCACGTTTTCGACGACAAATCTTTCTGTCACCAATTTCATCGCTATAATGAAAATGAATATTTCATCACTAAAATCATATTTTGTCGTGTATCTGCTAAATTATTATTTTTTTAATATTTTGATTATTATTATTTTTTGTTAAAATTCTAATATTTGTATTTAAAATGTTAATATGCAAACCAGAATACAATATAATTTGTAATATAAAAGTAATACTACTTTGTAATTTAAAAAATTAAATATTGTACTTAATACCGAATTATATTCATGTCTAAACAACAATGGAGTAATCCATAAAAGAAAAATCAATATCAAGTTGAATTCAGTTCTGATGAGGGTGATGATGAAGTACCAGCTCTCTCATTCTCAATAGCATCTAATCTTTGTTGTATATACTGCTGAAAATCATCATATTTCCGACCACTTGTGGTTGGAAATGGCCTTAAATAGGTCGGAAAGGCCTGTTCCGACCACTTTTCCGACCAATTTGGGTGTTCGGAAAAATCCTCGTCGCTAACTCCGACCACTGGAGGAAGTGGTCGGAAAAAACGACCAACTGAGCGACCAGGCGAGTCCGGTAGTTGCGGTCACTATTTAGTCGGAATTTCCGACCACCTTGGTGGTCGGAAAACTGGAGGCAAAAAATCATTTCACTACAGAGAATCCCTCCCTGTAGTGAAATGAATATATATATATATATATATATATATATTATTGCAAGTTGGTAAAGATAATTGTTGAAAAACATATACACATTTAATGAAGAGAATTCATTCATGAATGTACAATTTAAAACATTCTAGAATTTAATTTCTTATTTAATCTGCAAACTATTACATCATGAATGTACAATTTAAAACATTCTAGAATTTAATTTCTTATTTAATCTGCAAACTATTACATCTCTGCAAACCATTTCCTGCATAATGCTACCAACAATGGACCATAGGAGGAAGTGTGCAGTATCTGCAAACTATCACAAAAAATAAAAAATTTCAAACAGTAGAGTCAAAATAAAGGTAGCAACTCTTCTTTTTTTTTTGAGAAAAAATGTAGCAACTCTTGATTGTAATAGCAGAAAACACATGCAAAAAAATTGATTGTAAAACAGATTTTATTAAAACAGTCTTACCTCGTGATAGCATTCTAGTTTTCCTTCATCATAATAATACACAACCTAGTCTTAGAAACCAGATTGTTCTTAATTCCCAGGTTGCCAGATCATTACTAATTTGAAAAAATCTCATCACCTAAACAGGTCTAATTGTTGAAATGTTCATAGTTTTGTATTTCATGTTTATGCAAGTAGGATATGCATCCATAGTTCAAATGATATTGATGAAAGCTTAGAAAGGTGTATTAATATGGGAGGGAAAAGTATCCTAGCCTCCTAGGAGCATATGCAAGCAATACAGAATAAAAAGCAGTACACAAAAACAAAAGCCATGGAGTTTTACCTGTGAAACTCAACATGGCATGTGAAACAATGTCTAGTCTGGTTTGTTGTAGGGAATCGAAAATCAGCTGGAGCAGTTCAATCTGAGAGAAAGATTAACGAAAGACATTATTTTAGCGAAAGAGGTCAACCTACAAAAGGTCAATATTAAGAGAATTTGGAGCAACTTACTTTTTACTAAGGCACAAATTCATAACTCACTGGAATAAATGAAATGCCATGTTAAAATTCTTCAAACCAGTTTGGATAAACTTATGTAAGACATGGATGAGCGTACATGACTATTATTGTGGTCTGCATATTGGTCGGTCACTGGATTGCCTTCCACATATCCCTACACAGCAACAAATTGCAAATGCCATAGTCCATTACATGCATCAACATTCCTTTAGCCCTTATCTAGATAGACTCAATAGACATAACGCGCACACACACCAATCAGGGGTGTATTACAATTTGCAGGAAATTTATAAAATAAATAAAAAGAAGAAACATACCTCCACAGAGTTATGCAGATATTGATAGCCATTCATAATTTCTAGATTAGTAAGGAGATCTTCTATTTTCCTACCAATCGCAACAACCCGAACAGGATCAAGATAAACCTATAGTTCCAACAACATTTGTATCTTCTACTGTATCATGCAAGAGCTCAACAACAATTTATTCCCAGTCTAGTTCCTATGAAAGGCATTCAAAATCAGTTAAAATATCCTCTGAAAAGGGTGCTCCTAAAATATGTATAGCTTACTAGTTCTCCCAGAATTTGTGCTACTGCAACTGGGTGTATGGTGAAGGGCTCTCCATTGCAACACTTTTGACCATCATGTGCCTCAAAAGCTAACTGTAAAGTAACAGGCAGTAATATTCAATCTATTGGTTATTGAGCCATGCTAATAAGTTGTGAAGCATCACTCCTGTTGCAAGGAAAACATAGAGAAAGGAATGACAACACAAGAGAAGGCAATGTCCACAAAAATTCTAGGATATGAACATCTTTAAATGCCTCTAACCAATAAAGCTTTCCAGCTTTCCAGACAGGAGTTTTCAGTCTGCCTCTAACCAATAATTCTAGGAATAGTGTTACCAAACAATTCAAAACCTAGCTAAACCTCAACTAAGAAATTGATATGCAACACATTAAGCATAGCATAAGACATTTGTATGAATACATGTCAACTGATTAGTGATTACAATATAGGCAAGGATCCAGTAAGCTATGCTAGTGCGCTTGTGGAGAGGGGATAAGCACATCAACCACTAAACCCCTATTTTGCTTTCTCTTTCCCATTCATCTGTCATTACTCTACTGTTTATTATCTCACCACCACCGCAAGCCTAACCCATA
The DNA here is from genome assembly GCF_003576645.1 of Ipomoea triloba. Lineage (NCBI taxonomy): Eukaryota > Viridiplantae > Streptophyta > Magnoliopsida > Solanales > Convolvulaceae > Ipomoea > Ipomoea triloba. The sequence goes on from NC_044925.1 coordinate 14,360,711, forward strand.
ATGCAAGCTAAGCTATGACTTTTAGCCTTAAAATTCACGAGATAATGCAAGCAAATAACAGGAAAACCATTATTATGAACGGAAAAAAAAATAAAACAAAAAACAAAAAAAAAAAAAACAACGACTGACCTGCTGTTGAAATCCTCGCCGCTGGTGTCGAAGTCGAAGCCGCTCACCGCCGCTGCTCTCGAGTCGTCGTCACCAGGAGGAAGTCAGATCTGGGAGATCAGAACCAGGGTCGTCGTCAGAGGCGGCGGGTTTGGCAGAGCTCAGCAGTGGCTGAGGCAGGTGTTATGTCGGCGGTGGCCGGCGGTGGAGCGTGGTAGGGGCATCGACGGCCGGCCGAGAAGACAGATCTGAGAGAGTGAGAGTGAGAGTCGGAGGTTGTGGCGATGGAGGCGGTGGTTGCGTCTGGTGAGAGTGAGAGAGAAAGGGAGAGGGAGAGTGAGAGGGACAAATTGGATCCGAGTGGACAGAAGACAGAACACTATTTTGTTTAATTTGTTTTTGAGAGAAAAAAAAATTCTATAATATCCAAGATGGCGCCCAAAAACAAATTTTATGTACAAGATGGCGCCCAAAAACCAAATTTTGGGTGAATTGGTGGGAATTAGATTTTAGTGAAATAAATTTCATATATTAATTGGTGGGAATTAGATTTTAGTGAAATAATAAATTTCATATATTAATAGCAAGAGTAATAAGATCTTTAGTATCAATAGCTAGAGTATATACTTTTAAAATAAGTATAGAATTAAAATTTTGTCACTAAATCATAAATCTTATGTGTTTGATTTAGATTGTGAAATATAATATTACCTTGTTTGATTTAGATATTTTAAGTCATATAATCAATTTACTATATATATATTACCTTGAAAAATGGGATATTCACATTACCTTGAAACATTATTGTCACATCAACTTTTAGGCAATATAACATTACCAAGTTGAAAGCGTAAATGGAACGGGGGGTTACGGTTACACTACAAATAGTATGTTTGTGAATAAGTGGGGGAACGCTCGTATGTCAGCCGGTCAGTCTACCGCAGGACGACTGAACAGTCCGAGGCTGAGTGGTATTCCAAGTGGTAAGTGGTTACAAGCATGTTGCTAGAATAGTGTAGGTTGCAATTGCAAGGTGAGCATGCTACTATTACAGGGTGAGCAGACTGTTATTACAGGGTGAGCACATTGCTATTACGGGGTGAGCAAGCTTCTATTACAGGGTGAGCAGGCTGCTATTTCGGAGTGCAAGTTGCAATTGAAAGGGTTACACGAGGTGTAGACCGCGATGTAGATTGATGTTGCAGGATGGAGATTACAAGTAGTGAGTAGTAGTTGTTATAATCAAATGGAGATGAGAAGTGAGGGGGAGACCCTTCTTATTTATACTAATCAAGTCGGTCACCGCATTTAATGGTCGAGGTTGCAGAGCTGCAAGTTGTCAATCGCCGCCCCGCAAGCGCAAGTTGGACAGCTTTAGTGAGAGGTTTTTTTACTCGTCATTAATTTTTTGTCACTAAAAATTATTTTTCTTGCAGAATATATATATATATATATATATATATATATATATATATATATATATATATGTGTGTGTGTTTGTTCGTGAACATGTTCGCGAATATTACTATACGAACACTAAACGAATTTGTTCACGAACATTAATGAACATTAAACAAGCTTGTTCGCAAACACAATTAAACGAACACAAACGAGTTTTTTCACGATCTCTTATCAAACGATCTTACACATGTTCATACTATATTCGTTTATAAACCGAATTCTAAAATTTATTTGTTATTGTTTGTTTACCTTAATAAACGAACATAAACAAACGCTTACCGAATACGAACACGAACACGAGAAGTTTACCGAAAGTTCTGTTCGCTAACACCTTACTTCTACATAAAAGACAACATTGTTGCAAAAAAAAAAGTTGTATTTGTGCATTTTTCTTGTAATGTACTATTAATAGATTGTTTCGAAGCATCTTGGATCCTAATTTTCCCAAAGGTATTTTAAATTGGTTGTTTATATTGAACATCACATCATACCAACGTACTACTAGTAAACTCTATGTGTCGTGGTCAATTGAAGAAATGCAAATTAAAATTGAAACAAAAAAATAGTATGAGTGGAATAATTAATGATAATAAGATAAATCATGTGATATTCATACTATTGAACAACAACAACAACAATAGAGGAATTAAAAAAAAAAATAAAAAAGATTTCCTACCACCTTGATTTGGTGGTCGGTATTTACTACCACTTTTCCTACCACTTTTCAAGGTGGTCGGAAATACCGACCACCAAGGTGGTTGGAAATTAAGATCAATTTAAAAAGTTTAAAGTGATTGAAAAATTCCCGACCACCTTTACTTTGTGGTTGGTATTTCCGACCACTATGTAAATGTGGTCGGAAATTCCGACCACTTTTCCGACCACCATATCCTTCGACGGAAAATTGAAAAACTGCTACTTTTTCCGACCATTTTTCTGAGTGGTCGGAAAAGTGGTCGGAAAATCAAAGATTTCTAGCTGTATAAGAAGCATAGAAGCCTTCAAATTCTGAATATCATCTTGCATCTTTTGCAGAATTAGCATTGTCTAATGGTTGAGATGTTGATGTTATATTGTCAAATGTGCTTCATATTTGTCAAGTCCATAAACTCTTTTATTATCATGCCCGTCAACCACATTATATTACAATTGACTGTCATCTACATCCTTTCCATTGTGTTAATACCTCCCGTTGCAATGCAATTTGCTGCTACAAAAGTTAAAAAGTTTAGTACAATAGACACTATAAAATATCAACACCAACTCAATAAGCACAATAAAATAAAAATCACAATGATTCTATTACAATAATAATCTTAAAAAATCTAAACTAATAAGCATATATTGTTTTCAAGCACATAAAAATTTTAAGATCGTAGATACCAATACAATACAATACAATACAATACAATAGTGTTAAAAAATCTAAACTAATAAGCATATATTGTTTTCAAGCACATAAAAATTTTAAGATCATAGATACCAACAAATGTAAAAAAGGAAAACCGAAATCAGTAGGTTGATAAGTCCTAATGAACATAAATTACTATTGAAGGTAGATTTTTAAGTAATGCATTATAAACCAGACCTATTAAGTGGAGAGAGCACAAAAGGTATAAACCTTTGGCATATAAAGATGCGTTATATCACCATATTTCTCAAGGAAGTGCTCCTTAGATAATGCATTCTGCAGTTACAAAGACAATAAAAATAAAAGACAATTCACCAAGAGTTTGAAGTATCCATATGTAACCACAAATGCAAGAAAAGTGGCACTTACTCTTAACAGAAGCAAATCTAATGCAAAATGTCTCCTCCGTTAGTTACCCATTAACAAAATCAGTAGCATGCCAAACCCAAGATTTTTCATTCCCCGCATGTTCTTGCATTGATATTGTAGGAAGAACTACAACAAAGTTAAATTAAATCAAATCAAAGACATCATTATACTAGTTAAGAGAGAAACATAATTGAAGACACTTAAAAGATGATAGAACGGCTAATATTCACTTGGGTTGGCTATAAACAAGCAATCCGACTTCATTAAATTATCCCAACCCATCTCAAATAGCAAAGCATAGCATAACAAAGTATCTTTAAAGAGAGATAAATAGTTATATTTGTAATTCCTATTATAATATCTTTTTTCCAATACAAAAAATGCTTCTTCAAAATAGCTTTTTGCACTAGAAAAACTCTCAATATTTCCATCCCAAGTTGCTATTGTAATTAGGTGTTGTGAACTCACATCGATCATCAATCCTAACAGATTGTTCCATAGTAGGTGTAGGTTTTTCAGAACTAGGCACTTCGAGGTCTAAATCTATTTCTGTATTATTACAGGTATTGTTCACACTAGGAGATGCCATTATGTTGCACAAAGACTCAAAATTTAATTAACAACATGATGCTCACAGACACTCGCACAGTAAGAGAAACTGGGCAAGGCAGTAGGCAATAGGCAACTAAACACGAAACATGTAAGACAGTAATCACATTATCATTTATCACAAACATTTTAGCAACAAATCAATTAATCAACAACAATAACAATTAACGTTTTCAAAAAAAAAGGAAAATATAAATTACTAATAACTGTTTAATGAATTAATGTTTACCTAATTACCTGGAGCAAATGAGCTAGAGCAATAGAGCTACAGCCGAATGGATAAAGGAGAACTGGAGAAGCAATTGCCGTATGCCGGAGACGCCGCGTACGGAGACCAGAGTAGGGAGAAGGCCCAACCGCCGAAGAGATACTCAAACCTAGGCGGCTGCCGGCTGGGGCGTTGGGCTCGCAATGTTTCCATCGCGATTCATGATTTTTCTTGTAGTGTATATATATATTATATGTATATGTATACATATGTACATATATATGTATATATATATACATATATATATATATATGTGTGTGTGTGTGTGTGTGTATGTATGTACGTATCTATGTATATATAACCCTTGTTCACATGAAGACCAACATTAATATGGGACTATGAGGACAAATCATATCCATCCAATGCAATATCTTAAACGGTTGAGATCATGCATCCATAATTAAGAAGATCACGCTTAAATATACTTATGGAGGGCAAAGAAGATATTTGATACCGATTATAATTAAGGAAAGATTTTAATTAACAAACATAGAGTTGGAATTGGCCTATAATTATGGCAGAACATAGAGTGTTGTCACGGTGGTGGAGGACGCAATAGCCGATTGCAACAATGGAAGAAACGTCGGCTCCAACTCTCGAAACTGCCATGGACGAGGAACACCAGACGAGTTTTGAGCACATAATTGGGAAGTCAACCATGAGTGGTAAGTCTCGCATTCATAAGCCTTAAAATATGTCGTGTTCCTAAAATACAACTCGTAATTGGATTAGGAGAAGACATTAAAGCATTCTAGTCATTGGGTAAGTATAATATATACAGATTGCCATTCATGCTTTATGTGGTAGGGAAAAAAAATTCCAAACGTAGTAAATTATGCATATTCTGAACTGAATATTAATTGCAATCATAATTACTGGACACAACATTTTAAAAAGAATGGTTTTATATTATTTTTAGATGCATGAATAGAAAAACTGGACACAACCTGGAGTAATTCATCGTTTGTGACTACTGTGTGTCAATTGCCATATAATTATGTGCCAATGTTGGGTAAATTGTGTGCCAATGGAGTTATTACTCGTTTATGACTACTGTGTGCCAATTTTCATATACTTGTGTGCCCGTTATGTATATATTGTGTGACAACCATGATTCATTGAATATAGCATGCGTACAGGTGTCCGAACATCGAAATTGTAATAACTGATTATATAATATAACGTAGAGGTGTCCGAACATCGAAATTGTAATAACTGATTATATAATATAACCACGTTCTTTACGAAATACAAATTAGAATTATGTGCTTATTAATTTTTGTCACACTAACAGTTGTAGACACAGAAATACATGCATCAAAAAGCAAAAAATTAACTCTCAATCAATTTACGGTTCAATGATACGTATGTGCATACTCTTTGTCATGGCTTGATATATTGTGTGTCACGATTTGATCTATTGTGTGTCAATGTTTTATATATTGTGTGCCACGATTTGATATGTTGTTTGCAAACAACACGAGACGTACAGGACACCAATGGTGTAGCAGGCAAGGAGGAAAACTGTCATGCAGGGGATGACGAATTTACACTGGATTGTGACAAAACAATAAAACCATACATCGGCCAACGATTTGAAACAGTAAATGAAGGTGTACAGTTTTATGAATGGTATGCAACCATGTTAGGTTTGGATAACACAATGAGGAAGAACTAAGATGGATAAAACTATGAATTTAAGTAGTTCCCACCCACCGCCCCCCTCCCCCCACCCCCCGCGAAAAGGGCAAGGCGGGCTTTGATATTTTGAGCCCGTATTTTAGCAGAATTTTTAGCCCACCCCCGCTTTACCCGTGGACTTTGGTGGGGCAGGCTTGGCCAGCCGGTAGGGACCCGCCAAATATAAAATTAAAAAATTATAAAAATAAATAAATATTACATTAGTAAATTTATAACATTAAATATATCTTATCAACTTAATTATATTACTAACATTTATATATATATATATATATATATATATATATATATATATATATATATATATATATAGGGTCATGTTCAAGTGTGGCCGTGCTCTCCCGTGCGGCCGTGCGGTTCACACCACTCAATGTTACAAAATACACCACTCAATGCTAAGAAACACACCACACAAATATGCACTGTGGTGTGTTTCTTAACATTGTGGTGTGTTTCATTGTGGTGTGTTTCTTAACATTGAGTGGTGTATTTCGTAACATTGAGTGGTGTGTGACCGCATGGCCGCACGGGAGAGCACGACCGCATTTGAACCAAAATCTATATATATATATATATATATAATCAAGTTTAAAAAATCAGTACATTGTATAAATAATTTGTTATTGACTTCTGGATTATAAATGCATTATTATTTGTTTAAGCTATTCAAATTATTTTAATATATATTTATTATATTTTTATATTAATTTTTGATTAAATTTACAACGGGCTCCCGCCAAGGCCCGCGGATTTGAGGCGTGGCGGGCCGACCTCCATTAGGCCCGTATTTGACGGGCCCCGCCCCGTCGACCCGTATCGATTGCTCTAAAATTAAGGCATAAAAAATATAGTTAAGAAAAAAAACACAATAAAAAATAGTTAAAATTAGTTTTACTTCATCGGCATCCTTTAGGTCTCCAAATTAAGGCACATCCCGGACTTGAAACTCTCACCAACTGACCTGAAATATTCATGCAACAATGATTTCTAAAGAAAAACAAAAATATAACATCGTTAAAAGATTAAACTATTAAATAAAAAAATACAATCAAACCCACATGGTCCTAACAGATAAAAAAATACTATAATTAATTTTTCCCTACACACTATCAGGCACACAACTCCCCAACAATGTGCATGATAAGCTCCCAAGATACCCATTATTTGAGTGCAAACTAGGGTGTTTTGTAATGTTTTTAGTATCCTTACATGATAAATTTGTGATCAAATGTGCTTTAAATTCACTAACCGCACACAAAGCTACCTGGGAACGAGGACCGAGCTTAAGGAACGAACCAAGCAAGTCTGGAGCCCCGAAGAACCCAAAATGATGCCCACACGCGTGGTGGTGCGCGTGGCAACTTTCCAGTAGCCAACCACGCACGACCACACGCGTGTGGGAGGACGTGGACTGGACATTGCGTGAGATTCTTCCTAGGGCGAAATTTCGGAGACTATTTAAACCTCCTTGATAGAATTTTAGAAGGGAGCCCCTTTTTCCATTTTGGAGAACTTCCTTTTCCATTTTTGGAGGAGAGTTCCTCCTTCTTGCAATATTTCCATTTCCTAGAATAGTTTAGCTTAGATAATTCTCCTTGTTGCAAGACAACAAGCTTGGATTGATGGAACACTTCAAATCTATGTGATCTCTATTATATCTTAATCTATTGTACTACTTTGTTCTTGGATTGAATTAGCTATTGTCTTGAATTCTTTATCATGAGTGGCTACTTTAATCTAGGGATTTGGATTGTGTGAAGATATGTTGCTAGTGTGATGATCTTATCTCTCATTTTAGATTTAAATGTTTGGATTGTTGGAATATCTATTCTTGTCTATTGATTGTTGTTTTGATGATATCTTGTTTGGATTTGGCCAATCTAGATGAGAGATTGAGCTCTTGACTCTTTCATGTCTTTGATTAGAGTTAGGATTGAAAGCTTTGTAACAATCATATATCCTATGGACTTCTTAAGAATAGTAGGAAAGTGTGTAGCTAAAGTGTTTGATAAAATGTCTCTTAGGACTTTGGTTGCTTAAAGGCACTTCTAAGTCCAAGAAGCCTTAGTACACAGATGTGGAAGAGGACTAAGAAGACACACTCCTGAATAGCCAACATCTTTGCTTTGTTTATCCATCACCTTAGACACACTAGGATGCAACATAGATGAACACTATCCAATCCCTTACCTCCTTACATACATTTACTCATATTTATTTTACTCTCATTCACACACAACCTTTATGAACCTTTTCACTCTTGCATCATCATTCACCACACTCGAATCTATTACATGACTCAATCACTTAAACGCACAAACACTTGACACACCTCCACGTCCTTCCTTCGAGACCGACACTCGGGGAGTCATTGACTTTCAGTTTTATCACATTCACATATCTTTTGACACCTCACCCCTAAGCAAAACTGCTTCCTCAGTGCTCACAATAAACTCAACCGTGCACACTGTTAGAAAATCATACAAGCGCAGCGGAAACATCAAATCGCATTTTCTATGATTCTATGTAAACGAGGGAGTTAGAAAGGTTTACCCTTGAAGCATGCTTTGGCAGAGAATCAAAAACGTCCAATCGTCCGGCCTCTAGTCCGTCCACCGGTCGGGCACGTGAGAACTCCCAGAGATTTCTATGTGAAAACTATTTTCCTGACATAATCTCTGTTTTTCTTCTCTCTTTTAAGAAATAGGGCAAGGCTATATATATAGCCTGGTTTGGGCCCAAATGTGCTAACCTTTAAAAGCCCAAAACTACCCAATATTGAATTAATCCATTAATCAATTATTAATGTATTAATTCAATATCGATAACTCTTTATCAATTTCTTTTAAAGTTCTAAGCATTACCACGAACCATTAAGGTGTGACTTTCTAGGTTCATAGTCAAACTTGCAACGAGTAATATTTAATAACTCATTATTAAATAACTCATTAGTAAATAACTCATAAGTCATGAGTGACACCTAGCAGTATGTCATGACTACCTAGTTAACAATGAATATAATTAAATATATATTATAATGCACCTTTTCGTTACAAATATCATGCAACATTCCTTCCACACAACACTTGTTCCGAACCAGGTAAAGGTCATTGTCAAACATGGTCAAACCCATAAACCTGGTCAATATGTCTATTCAATATTCTTAACTTAAAGTCCAACTTCATTATACTCTGGCCAGAGATTCTCTTTGTATGATTATTGAATAGACTAGAACATCCTTGTTACCTCAAGGTGGTGAATCCTCTATTGAACGCACACATGTCTCTGTACAATACTGAACTAGGCCACCAAGTACACTTATAGTCCTAAAAGGAACAAAACGCGCTGATGGGTAAATACGCACAAAAGACTGATCCGTGTAGCTGGTCCGTCAAGAAGTCACCCGACCGGTCAGTCATAGTCATCAACCCGACTGGAATAAATCACTTGTGATCAACCGATCTACTTGTGATGAGCACAAATGATGAGTGTAAAAAGGGTGTAATGTCGTTCCGCTGAGGATTGGGGCTATGACACGTAATTGTGTGAATTACCAGGCACTAGAGTATATGAATTAATATATTCCAAGCAACAAAGACTGAATGGTGTAAAAGAAAGCAATTGATTAAGGTGTAAACTGTATGATAAAGGTATGGGCCAGATTAGGGGGATTGTAACCTTGATGTTCTAACAAACTCATGATTAGGGAAAGAATAATTAACCAAGGGATATATGGGCAATGCACAAAAGAATTCTACTCTGCTACTTTCGTAATCAATAAGAGAATTAGGCTAAGATTGCCCCACTGTCGTGATGCATCAATCATAACCTTAAGCACCTAAGCATTGTAAGCCCCCAAAATTACCTCTACTTTCATAGCAGGAAAATTAGGTTGAAATTGGTAAGGCTCGAGGTCTCCATCCAACTGTCGTTGTAATGAATCCCTCTCCTAGACTAGCAATTAATTGTGGCCACAAACCAATAACTAGTGCAAAGAAAATCCAAATCAACATAAACCCTAGGTAAAAGATTCAATCCCTTTATGCAATTAAACATAAATCGAACATCAAGATTAACAATGGACCCCTAATCCAAACCCATAAACGAATTACTCCCTCATGATGGGAGTAAACACAGCAAAGCAAGAATTAAAGATGGAAGACATGGCTGCAATATTAAAGAATAAAAAGGTAAACTTTACTAACAATTCTTCAAAGTAAATCTGATCCGAACAATGGTGCCAAGCTTCAAACTGAATTCAATGATGTAAATCTGCTGTATTCTATGCTATGGAAAACTCTAAACAAGGGAAAAACTGCACTAATCTAAAACTAGGGTTCGGAATCCTGTAAAATATCATAAACGTGACTTAAATACTGGACGGCAGCCGGGTCACGGCCGCCATCACGGCCGGGATCGTGGTCGTGATGCGGCGTGGCCGACTGCTTGTCCGTAGTGGGGATCACGGCCGGCATCACGGCCGTGAGGCAGGTCGTGATGCGGCCCTCTAGTCCTCTTCTGACTCCTTTTGTGTTCTGTTGCTCCTTTCCGGCCCGGGGTGAATTCCTTATGTCTCAAAACTGGTGCAAGATGACTGAAAATCCTTCCTTTGCTCCTCATTTGTGAATAAACTAGACATGATCAAATATAACACACAAACGAGCCTTAAATGTATCAAGATAAAGAAATTAAGCAACAAAAACTCTTGATTCGTGAGGCAAATAAAGGTATAAAATCATGTGTATCAGCTTGTACCAATAGGCCTCGTGACAAAATGCTCTCGGATCACCCTTGGAGTCGCCCCGACAGAAACACACCCGACCGGTCTACCAAAGGATGACCGGTCGGTCAACAAAGTGACGCAACCTGCAAGTCGAAATCTTATCTTACACGACAAGTAAAGCAGTCCAACTTGAGCCTGCAGGCCGGCGATTGACAACTTGCTGCTCTGCAACCTCGACCAGTCAACCTACGCGTAGCCTGCAGAGTGACCGCCTGACCAAGCCAACAAGAAGACGCCACGTCAAGCCACTTGCAGCTGGTGCATTAAATGCGTAGACCGACTTGTAAATATAACCCTACAACAGGAGGGTCTCCCCCTCACTTCTCATCTCCATCTGATTGTAACTACTACTACTTACGACTTGTAATCTAACCCTACAACATCAATCTATATCACGGTCTACACCCCGTGTAACCGTTCGCTTGTAATTCCCGCTCTGTAATCGCAACCTGACCACCCTACAATAGCAGCCTGCGCTATTCTAAGCAACCCGCTCGTAACTACTTACCACTCGGGATATTACTCAGCCTCGAACCGCCCGGTCCCCCTACGGTAGACCGCCCGGTCCCCCTACGGTAGACCGACCGGCTGACCTACGATCGCTCTCTCAGAAATCCAACGTCGTCGGGGCGGCTGATTAAATGGGCCATGATGCTTACCCAGTTTGCGATTGAGTATAAGCCGCGCCCTACCATCAAAGCCCATGCGTTGGCGGACTTCATTGTTGAGTGCACCGTGTGGGACCCGGAGCCCGACCGCCCGACCGCTCTAGAGGAACCATGGTGGGAAGCTTCTACTGACGGTTCGTCCAGCAAGAAAGGATGCGGAGGAGGAATCGTACTCACATCTCCTGAAGATTTCAAAATTTATCAAGCTTTCATCTTTAAATTCCTACCCACCAACAACGAAGCAGAGTACGAAGCACTTTTAGGCGGAGTACGGTTGGCCAAACAGATGAAGGCCCACCGGTTGAGGTTACGATCGGATTCCCGGTTGGTGATCGGTCAGCTGTCTGGAACGATCGAAGCAAAGGAGGAACGCATGATACAATACAAGGACGTTGCCCTGGAATTGTTACAACAGTTCAACAAGTATGAGTTGATCGAAGTGCCCAGAACGGAGAACACAGACGCTGATATGTTGTCCAAATTGACACAGGAGGCCCCTGACTATGTGTCTAAGATTGCACGAATTGAAGAGATCGGATCGCCGAGCATTGATGTTATTGAGGTCCGACCGGTCGAGATAAGCGAGCCAGATTGGATGTACGATCTGAAAAATTACATTGCTAATGGCACCTTACCAGATGACACCACCAGGGCGAAGAAGGTCAGACTGAGAGCACCACGCTTCCAATTGATCGATGGGAAACTGTACAAGCGGTCGTATGGCGGACCGCTCTTGAGGTGCCTGACCAACGATGAAGCCAAGATTGTGATTGAGGAAGTTCATGAAGGCATTTGTCCGGCTCACCAAGGACCAAGGACGCTGGCGCAAAAAATCATCCTGCTAGGATACTATTGGCCCTCAATCAACTTGGATTGCGAACAGTACGTTCGGCGATGCGCTACTTGTCAAGAATTTCACCAATTGCCCGGTCGACCAGCCACATATTACCAACCGATCAACGAGGTAATACCCTTTGCAAGATGGGGAGTTGACTTGATCGGAGCATTCCCAATGGCAGCCGGTCGGAAGAAATATGTGATCGTGGCCATTGATTATTTCAACAAGTGGGTAGAAGCAGAAGCACTAGCAACCATCACTTCGCAGCAGTGCCAAAAGTTTCTCTGGGAAAATGTAATCACTCGGTTCGGGGTTCCAGTCTACCTAATCACTGATAGTCAGCAGTTCAAATGCTTCGTGGCCAAACTAGGCATCAGGCACACCTGAGCGGCCGTAACATACCCACAAGCTAACGGACAAGTGGAGAACACCAACCGAACGATCCTCGACGGACTGAAGAAGAAATTACAAAGTGCGGGTCGAGGCTGGGTAGAAGAGCTCCCATATGTTCTTTGGACCTACCGAACTACTCCACGACGGGGGACCAACGAAATACCTTTCTCGCTGGCCTACGGATTCGAAGTAAGGGTGCCGATTGAAGCGTGGCTCCCTACCGCTCGGGAAAGGAATTACCAACCGGAGGAAAACGAAGAGTTGCAAGGTGCAGAGCTTAACTTCATCGATGAGAAAAGGGACATGGCGGCACGAAGAATGATTGAGTACCAGAAGGCCGCCAAAACTTACCATGACGGACAGGTGAAACCATGTTACTTTAAAGTCGGCGACTTGGTGCTCCGACGGAGAGAAGCTAGTAAACCAACCGAACAAGGAAAATTTGCTAAGAAATGGGAAGGCCCCTACAAAGTCGCAGCAGTAGTCCAACTTGGCACCTACAAATTAGAAACTCTCTCCGGTAGGCTGATTGACCGAGTGTGGAATTCCGAACACCTCATACAATTCTACAAGTAGTGTAGGGTGACTAGCATGATACTTGTACTCGGATGGTTAAATGAAAATTTTCCAGCTAATATCATTGTAATATTCACCGACCCCGGTCAGATTTGCTTTACGTCGCTCCAAAAAAAAAAAAAAAAAAAGAGAGAGAGAGAGAGAAAGGCTGGTCGGCCAAAGTTGGAGCAACCGTTTTTCCCGGCTCTATCGTTTGAGGTTTTGCCCGGTGAGTTATCCCGGATCTACCTGCACGATTTTTGACCAGTCGAGTTGTGACTAAGTTCACTTGATTGTGCGAAAGGCCGGTCGGCCGAAGTTGGAGCAAGCGTTTTTCCCGGCTCTATCGTTTGAGGTTTTACCCGGTGGGTTATCCCGGATCTACCTGCACGATTTTTGACCGGTCGAGTTGTGACTAAGTCCACTTGATTGTTTCCCGGCTCTTTCGTTTGAGGTTCTGCCCGGTGAGTTATCCCGGCCCTACCTGCACGATTTTAACCGGTCGAGTTGTGACTGAGTTCACTTGATTGTTTCCCGGCTCTTTCGTTTGAGGTTTTGCCTGGTGGTGTTATCCCGGCCCTACCTGCACGATTTTGACCAGTCGAGTCGTGACTAAGGTCACCTGTTGTTTTTCCGACCTGTTCATTTGAGGTTTTTGTTTTTTTTTTTTTCAATTGAGCTGTCTCAGCTCTACTTCAAACGATCCTACTTGGTCGGCGTTATGGTTGAGACCACTCACTGATTTTGGAAATTATCACTTAAGATTTTTTCCAATAGAAATTTTGGCAGACCGACCGCTACGGTCCTGCCCGATCAACAAAGTCGGCCATATCCACTTGACACTCGTCTTTAGTGTGCAAGTAAAAGCCTTACCCATTGGGTATTCTACGCGGCTTGAGGACCAATTATCACACTTAACACTTTCCTCTTTTTGCAATACATTTGCTATATGTTTGTAGGACAGGTATCAATACAACCGGAGTGAAGGACACCAAGTCGGTCGTATAAAAAACATGAAGATTAAAAGTTAAAGGAAGACTACATGAAGTAAGGAAATAAAGAAATATTTTAAGCAAAATTGCAAGTCTGACCGACACTATAACGGGGTCGGTCTCTCGGGCACTAGTAGTTCAAGTCTGGAAGGAAAGGAAAACGAACTAAGAAGAGTGAATCAGAAAGTTAAGGGACATGACTCCGGGAGTCAACAGTATGCGGGTCGGTCGAACCTACAGGAGGATCACTGAAGGGCTCTGGACCAGGCGAAGGAATCTGCTCAGGTAGCAATTCACGGACGGACTCCCAATCCTCAATACCATCTGCGAGTGCCTGGTGAACAGACTCTTGCATAACATATTTCCCTCGATGGAAACCCCAGGCGGTCACCCGACGTAGCGCCTGCAGACCTACGGGATCCTGATGTAGTGTTTGGAGTAGAGGGGCAACAGCATCTTCAGACGAGCAAAAAGACTTGACCAGGGCAGGTAGATCGGCCGGTCGGGATGGGTAGAGCGTGGCGGCATCCCGAAAGAACTGATCAGAGCCGGGATATCGATTCAAAGATTCGATATGAGCCTCCAGGTGCCTCACTTTCTCCTTGAGTTCCCTTATTTCTTGATCACGATGTGTAACATCGACAGTCGCCTGGACAAACAACTCGGTAGCCCCACTAGCAGCCTGACATAGGCGCAAATAGACATGGTGAAAACCAATTAACTAAACACAGAGAGAGATGGAAGGAGCGAGTAGTAGTTAATAAACGGAGCAAGTACCTGGGATATGTGATGGGCAACTTGCCCTGCCACGTAGTCAGTGGTTGTAGCTTTTAGGTACACGCAAATACCCGGAGTATTCTGGGGTTATCAATCCACAGGGAATGGTTGGTCAAGCACTAACTCGGATTGATTCTTGTGAAGCTAGTTCGGTAATAACATGGTTATAACAAGAAAACTAAATAACAAAAATAAAAACAACAAATGAAGAGAGATATATAAGATGCAACATAGGTAAGGATATGGATTGGGTAAATGTCTATCATGAGTCAAACAAATGTAGAAAAGAAGTTCTATCCCTTGTGAATGGAGGAAATGCACTAAAGTCCTCGGTGCCACTCTCGTGATCTACCCGAGTGTGCCAAACCGCAAGTTATCTACTCTCGTAGTCTACAAGCGAGGCTCGTCTTAAAGATCTTAAGCAAATCAACATGCCCAAACTCAAGTTAATCCTACAAGTTGTGAGGAGGTAGCCTAAACTAACCTCTAGATTCCAACACGCTGTCACTCGTGAAGGAACCGTTTTGGCTAACTTCTAAATTCCAACCCGCTCTCGCGGTGAAGGAACCGAAGATTAGCCGAGAAATCCCCCTATAATTTATCAAGCTCTCGCATTGTATAAATCAATAGGTGTGGCAAGAGTGTTCTAGCCATGCCCGATTCTCATCGTGACACAACAACAAACAAGCATGCAATTGGATCCATTAATCACATACTTTCAAGAATAAGTCTTGCACACAACAACTCATAGAAGCTAAACTAACAATTCATAATAAATAAGAACAAACAACAATCTAGACATAAACATAATCCAAAATCCAAATAAATTAAGAACAAGCATCTAGATACAAGATTAATTCAAGATAAATTAAGGAAAGAAGGGAAAGAAATTCTCATCGCTTTCTCCTCGGTCCAACGGTTGACGCTCCTAATCTTGCATCATCTCTCTTCTTATTACAAAATAAATCCTAAACTACTCCTACACTACTAAACAATCCTCACTTAGAGGCTACATTTTGAAAGGAGTAGAAAAGGATTAAAGAGAGAAAAGGGACCAATCTAATCTGAATTGGATGTTGAAGAATAGAGAAATGAGGGGTATTTATAGTTGGGCAAAAGAAGGGGCAAAACTGGAATTTTGCAAAGTTAATTCGCGCCCCGGGTTGGATTCTCGACGCGTCGAGAATGTGCAGTGCGGAGCTACTGGATCATTTTAGGGACTTTTGCCACGACGAACTTCACTTTCGCCGCGGCAAAAGTCTGCAGTTGGATCCGGAAATTTCTGATCTTTTTCCTTGTTCTCGGCCAAGAATTCCTCCATCTTTCATGCTTTATGCTTTTGGCCAAATATTCCTCCAGATTTTGCTCCCAAATGTTTCCATCATAAACATATAATATAATTCTTTATTCTTTTGTCTTTTGCTTTTATCTCCACTCTCCATCACTTTTTGTCATTTACTTGCTGTCTTCATCTCTTCATCCTACAAATACCACTAAACATTGTCATGTTGGGTGGCAATTAAATACAAACAAGACAAGAGATGCCATACGCCACTAATATCATGCTCAATTAGCTTTCCTTCATCAACTTTGGTCAAATTGCATTTATTTATCACAATGAAGAAATTTAATATTATTAAGAACATAACATTAATATTTAGTGGTAAAAATAGATTTAAATATGAGGTAAAAATATGATCAAATATGTCCTTATCAGTCAGTCTTCTCATGGATGAAATCCGCGGGTGGAGGACTCATCTGGAACAGCATATTGAATATCTCTGGTAAACTAAAAGCGCCGCGAGCAAGTGCATCAGCGAGTCCGGGCTTCTCCCCGGACAGTCGGGCCCTCTTGGCATCAGCAGCATGAACATCAGTAGGCGGGTCGGCCTCCGCCACCTCCATGGGGCGCTTCCCAGTCGACTTATTCTGGTCGGGGGCAACAAAGGAATCTGATTGGCGAGATTCGAGAGGGGGATGACCAGCAGTGTGTTGGTCTGCGGAGGAAGTTGTCGATTTCCCTCTTGATGACAACCTTCAGACTTCTTGAGGTTTGACCCCCAGTTGAGGTCTTCCCACCTAGCCCGGCTATCTTATTCAAGTTTTCGTCAAACTCCATTATTTTTGGACCTGCACAACATGCAAAAGAGTTAGAAATTACAGGAAGACGGGTTGTAAAATTTCGACCAACTGACCGACCGACCCACCGCTTTCAACAGTCTGACCAGAGGACCCGTAGATTGGAGTAGGAAGTCGCGCCGCTGCAAAAGCCTTTGGAGAATGGTACTGACCCCAAGAATAGGACTCGGTTGAAATCTTATCGACAGCAGCACGGATCTCTGGGGTCTCAGATGGTGGTGTGCACTTACTCAACCGAGTATACCACTTGTTCTTAAAAGGCGGATCATCACTCAAGAGAACCCGAAGATATTTCCCTTTCCACCCGCGATTATTATCAGGTAGGTCGACAATTTTTCCAACCGGTCCGCGACACTGGATCATGACGGAACAGCCGCTACAACTTTTTCCCATGGCCTTCACCACATGGAGAAAATTGAATAGATCAATTGTACAAGGAACCTGATGCCGCTTGCAGATCTGGGGGAAGCATGCGAGTATTCGATGGGCATTTGGCGCTATCCGGCCCGAGACTATATTATAGTGCTTCGCAAAGTCAACCAAGAACGGGTCAAGCGGGAATCGCAGACCGGCCTTCAATGAGTCAAGGTGAACACCTATCCATCTCTTGCAGTGGAAATAAACAATGCTGGCCAAGCTCCTGTCCACTTTGTAGTTAACCCTTGTTCCAAGTAGCTTTTCGACCTGCTCCTCCTCTCTAGCAGTTATTTCGGTCGGGGTGTCATAAGCGCCCAACTCAACGTCATTACCACCCATTGTTTTTGGCTTGCTGGTGGATTTCCCTTTGGGCTTAGATAAACTACCTTCCCCCTTTTGCACCTTTTTCTTCGGCGGGGCCTTTGACGAAGTGGACTGAAGAGAAGCAGTTGGACGGGCCTTGGCTGGTCTCCCTCCGACCGGTCGGGCGTCAACAACTTCCACGTCGTCAGAGTGACCGGGTGACGACCCACCGGACTCACTAATCACCTCATCATCATATTGATCGTCGTAGTCCCGAGCGAAGTAGTTTTGGCTATCATCTGAAGACATGCTGCACATATAAAAACATGCAAGAAGTTAACAAGTGGAAATCACAGGTTGGTCAAAATCATTATGGCAAAGCTACAATCACACTCAACGGACCCAATATACTACATCAAAGCGATATTAGCAAGATGAACATGACAAAATCAGCTGAAAGCGGAGCAAGGCCGAATGACTGGCCGGCAGGTCAGTCTTGGTGACCGGTCGATCAAAAAAAAAAAAAAAGAGAAGAGCAGAGCAGTCAAAATGGAGTAAGGGTTCAACAACAACAAAAACGATAGCAAACAAAGAAGGCGGTGTGTTATATAAGTGACCAACCGGTTGTCCCGACCATTTGACCGGTCGACCGGGCACATCAAGTGAGCAACTACAACATCAATCGGTCGGCAACATATCAACAACAACAAAACATATGTATGTTATCCGTGATCATTAGCAAAGGCACATATATATATGTAAAAATAAAAAAATAAAAAAAAACATATATGTTTTTTGGCCGAATGGCCAACTAGAACTTCCAGTTGGCCATTCGGCCAAAAACAATTATATATGTTTTTGGCCGATCGGCCAAAAACAATTATATATGTTTTTGGCCGATCGGCCAAAAACATATAATTTGTTTTTGGTTTTTGGTCGACCGACTACACAGTCGGTCGACCAAATACGTATTTTTATTAAAAAAGAAAAAAAATGGAATTGAGTTTGAAGCAGCGAAGCACACAAGCAGCAAACACAATGAAGCCTATATCTAATAGCAAAGGAGCAAGGAGTTGAAGCATGCATAATGGCATTGAAAGGAACAATACGCACGTACATATATTTAGAGAAGAACAAAGAATTGAAGCATTGTAATTATAGGAGAATGAAATACTTACATGTAATTTGTGGTGGCAGTCGATCGGTCAACCAAAGCAGATGGACAGAGAGGAGAAGATGAAAGCTATTGATTGCTTGGAGTCTAGGTTTCGTACGAATAGAATAAAGAAAAATAAAACAAAGCAAGAGTAAAAAAAGAAAGAAAAAGAAAAGGAAAGAGAAAAATTTTTACCTTGCAAATTGAAGAGAAATTTCAGAAAATTCCAAGTGGCCAAGGAAGGTGAAAGTAAAAAGTGAAAAAATCAAAGGAACTATTTATAGGAGGATAATGGGCTCAGAAGTTGAAGGGTCGGCCCGGTTACGTGGAAGGTTCAGATCACGCCACGTGTCACTCCAACAAATGTACACCGTTCGATCAGAAAATTTTAACATGATTGAAGGCCGGAATTACCAGCTGTAGGGCGACCAACTAGGAAGAACATTGTAGACCGACCGAAAAGATTATTGTAGATCGACCGGGAGGACTAACGGTAGACCGACCGAGTGAAATTTTGTTCGTGACATGCTGATTGGAACAAATTACAAGGAAATTATTCTCACTTCTCGAACCCAACGATTCTCATGGATTCAAGAAGTGGGGGACTCGTGATGGGTAAATACGCACAAAAGACTGATCCGTGTAGCCGGTCCGTCAAGAAGTCACCCGACCGGTCAGTCATAGTCATCAACCCGACTAGAATAAATCACTTGTGATCAACCGGTCTGCTTGTACTGATAGGCCTCGTGACAAAATGCTCTCGGATCACCCTTGGAGTCGGCTCGACAGAAACACACCCGACCGGTCTACCAAAGGATGACCGGTCGGTCAACAAAGTGACGCAACATGCAAGCCGAAATCTTATCTTACACGACAAGTAAAGCAGTCCAACTTGCGCCTGCAGGCCGACGATTGACAACTTGCGGCTCTACAACCTCGACCAGTCAACCTACGCGTAGCCTGCAGAGTGACCGCCTGACCAAGCCAACAAGAAGACGCCACGTCAAGCCACTTGCAGCTGGTGCATTAAATGCATAGACCGACTTCATTAGTATAAATAGGAGGGTCTCCCCCTCACTTCTCATCTCCATCTGATTGTAACTACTACTACTTACGACTTGTAATCTCACCCTACAACATCAATCTATATCACGGTCTACACCCCGTGTAACCGTTCGCTTGTAATTCCCGCTCTGTAATCGCAACCTGACCACCCTACAATAGCAGCCTGCGCTATTCTAAGCGACCCGCTCGTAACTACTTACCACTCGGGATATTACTCAGCCTCAGACCGCCCGGTCTCCCTACGGTAGACCGACCAGCTGACCTACGAGCGCTCTCCCACTTATTCACAAACATACGTATTCGTAGTGTAATCGTACCCCCCGGTTCCATTTACGCTATCACGCGCATACTGGCAAAACTAGTCCACCATATGTACGAGACAACCATGTCGTCTCAAGTCAAAGGATTATTGTAGACTTGTAACATACAACATACCGATGATACGTAGGTAAACACCATGCGGTACGTTGTAGTCAGTCGTTGTTCAATGACTTGTTCTCTATCAATCATCCAGATGTCCACTCTCTGTATCTCATACAGAATGGCATGAGACTCACCATAAGAAGGACAATGTGCTAGTCTTATCGGAATTCTAATGTCCAATTAGAATTCCTATGACTAGGAACATTTTTACAATACTTCATTTATTAATTCTTCGTCACTCATATTCTTAACACTTAAGAATGAAGAATTGAGAAGATTGTATGGAATAATATCAAATATTAACTAAGCCTTAATAAAATAAATAAAATAATTATTTATTATATTTATTTAATAAGAAATTAATGCCCAAAACAATAAAGGTTGGCTCCTAGGGCATACATGTCTAACAGTCTCCCACTTGCACTAGAGCCAATCGGTAACCCTCATCTTCTCAAGATGTCGATCTAACTGCTCTTGATTAAGTAGTATAGAAAACGGATCTGCTAGGTTATCCATAAATGCTATTATCTGCATTGTTATATCACCCTTTCCAACGAACTCTCTTAGTGGATGATAGTAGCAACAAACTCGGCTTCAGTGGTTGAATATGCAATCATTTCCTGTTTGGAACTCTTCCAACTAATTGCACCACTATTACAAAAAGTAGACTTTCTATCATTTGATCCGATAGAAAATCAAATTTGTGTATCCTTTAATCTTTAATACTCATTTTCCATCAGTTAAGACTAAATTCTTAGTTACTTAACTGATGTCCAGTGTTATTGACTTAGATTTGATTTTTTTTTTGAAAAGACTTAGATTTGATTGATGTTTACAAGTGACACTCACTACATGAGAAACATCAAAACTTGTACATAATATCACATATATAAGATACCCAATAGCTGAAGCCTATGGTATTTTACTCTTGTGATCCCTCTCTTCAGTTGTGTCAGGTCACAAACTTTAGAGATATAGATTTCATGCTTGAAAGGTAATAAAACCATTCTTAGAATCTAACATATTGAACAACTTCAATATTTTATGTACATACTGTGAGATAACATACTAATCTTTTCGATCTATCTCTATAGATTCGAATCCCAAGAATATAGGTTGCTTCTCCCAAATCTATCATATAGAACGTTTTAGAGAATCAAACTTTTACTAGAGTCATCATGCTTACATCATTTCTTAATATTAGTATGTCATCTGCATATAATACAAGAAATGTGATAGTACTCCCACTGACCATTTTATACACATGGATCATCAATGTCTTATGATATAGTCAAACAGTTTGACTACCTTGTCAAAATAGATGTTCCACATTCTAAAATTGATATCTGATATTAATTCATTTATTAATTCTTCGTCACTCATATTCTTAACACTTAAGAATGAAGAATTAAGAAGATAGTGTGGAATAATATCAAATATTAACTAAGCCTTAATAAAATAAATAAAATAATTATTTATTATATTTATTTAATAAGAAATTAATGCCTAAAACAATAAATGTTGGCTCCTAGGGCATACATGTCAAACACACACAATATAAACACATCCAGTTTATCAAACTCATAATTCAATAAACAAATATACAAAAAATAAATTACCAAAAATTTAAAAACCACACGGCCCTAACAGATTAAAAAAATAACACTTGATTAATTTTCCCGTAAATATTAACAAGCACACAACTCCCCAACAATGTGCACACAATAAATCCAATCGGGCACATAACATACTCACAGTCTGTTTATCAAACTCATAAATTAAGAAATAAATATCCAAAAAATAAATTACCAAATATTTAAAAACCACACGGTCTTAACAGATAAAAGAAATAACACTATGATTAATTTTCCCCTAAATTTTATCAGATCTCAATGAGCTCCACCATTCAAAATCTAAAATGTTAAAAAAAAAATTATTTGAAAAAAAAAGGAAAAAAATCATATGGTTGTAACAACTTAAAAGGGGGAAAAAAAAAAGCAAACAAACAATCAATCAATCAATCAACATATTACCCAAATTTCATCACTAAACTATCTAAAATATAAAAAATTATACTGTGATTGTTTTTACCCCAATTTCTATCAAATTACCGTGAGCTCCAACATTTCCAATTTAAAATGTTAAAGAAAGAAAAAAAGAAAAAAAGCAATACGGCACTACCAGTTTTTAAAACAAAAAACAAAAAAAATACAATCAAACAAAAACACACAAAATAAAATCAAACAAACAAAAAACACACAACAAAAAACAAACAAACAAGAAAAAAAACTGAAACACAAAAAATGAGCTGAATTAAAAAAAACAAAAAAAAAAAAACAAAAACAAAACCAAAACCAAAACCAAAACCCCAGGGCACACAATATAATAAAGCTAGGCACAATATAATAAAGTTATTACACATTATGAATTAAGTTTTGATAAGCGTATCAAAATTGATAATAATAATAATAATAATAATAATAATATTATTATTATTATTATTATTATTATTATTATTATTATTGAGTGGCCTAGAAATCAAACCGATGTGATTCTTGTTTTCTTCCTCCTTTTTTTTTTTTTTACAAAGCTCTACCCCACCTTTTTCTTCACCAGATGCACACAAGAAGAAAAGCTAGCAAAACAACAACCAATTGGAAACCTATTGGAATTCTGATTTCGTGCATGATAAGGTAACCAATTCAAAAGTCAGCGTAAATTAAGCTACCAAAATTAAAAACAACAATACAATGACGAAAATAACCCCCATATCCTAATAATTAAAAACCGGACAGCGCCAATATTAACAAATAAACAAAAACTAAGAATAATATATACCATTCAATATTTCAATGTAACGCACACCATTAGTGCTCATAATCCTTTATAATATATGAGTCCTTATTTGAATATATTTCTATATATATATATAAACATGCTCATATGAGAACACTCTCCCATACAAGAACATGAGGACATATCAATGCGCATCATTAACCTCATGTAATTAGCATTCAAGAAAAAAAAAACGATTATCATTTATGGGCAAATTAGTCCTTTGAATATATGGAAAGTTTATTTACATATGAAAAATCTTAGATTCCCTCATTTCATTTATTATGCTTATATATTGATTTATTTATTTTGGGAGGTTTTTTCCTTAGTCATTATTTTAATGGTTGACTTTGATTTGTTTCGCATGTCATTGCATCGAAGGACAATGGTAGTCCGATGTGTGCACTATAATGCTCTATCATGTGCAGTTTGATTTGCTTTGAACGAATGCACACTATTACCCATTTGTGTACTATTGTTGTGCACATATATACTGTTTGGGATTGTGTGCACTCACGTGGCTATTTTTTGTGCGATCTACATGGATCACATGCATTTATTCGTACATTTTATCATCATTTGGATATATTTTCGTTATTGTTTGTTGTGTTCATTCACATGACCGTTTGTGTACATCCATGCAACGTCAAAATTTTACTATACAATTCGTCATTCTACCATAACTAAAACTCTTATAATCAAGAAAAGATATTCATTAAAAATTAATACAATTTTAAATGAACACATGATAAGCACCAAGAATGGTACATAAAAAGGGTCTAAAATGGAATAGAAGTGTAAAGTTTTGCCATCCGATCATAACAATATCGTGCATATTAGCTCAGATGTGATTAAAATCTTCTAACATCGCTTCTAGGAAAAGTTTTGAAGTATTTTACAGGTTGGAAAGGGATTTGAGGCTAAACAGAGCAAAACACAAACGAAGCCGCAAAGTAGTATCTTCCCACGCAGCCCAACACGCGTGTGGAGGGGCGTGGAATCTTTCCAGTAACCATCCACGCCCACCACCACGCGTGGTGGCATGCGTGGCCGGGCGGCCGGGCCAAAGGGCCATTTCGGGAAATTTGTCTCTTTTTGTCACCTATATAAATCCCTTTTGCCCTAAACCTAGGGAGAGCTTTTTAGGATAGTTTAGATAGGGCACGAGTCTAACTCACCCACATCTCCGCCCTTAGTTCGCAAGGACGAGGCCCGAGAGGAGTGGTAGACAATGTGTTCGATGAAATGCCCCAACCGAATGAGGATGTGGGAGTCCAAAGTGTGACGCCACTTGGTAAACTGCCACGAACTCCCTAGTCTATTCCACGTCACTTGAATTGTGTTGACATCTTTGAAGTAGATTTTTAAGAGTTCTTGAATTGCTTTCTTTCTTTCTTTTTGTTTGTTTTATTTTCTTATTTTTGTTTACTTGATTAAGGAAGTGAGTATACTATCGTTGAATATTTTGCTACTCACTTGCAACTACTTCTAGTTGCGAATTGTTTGTCGTTTGATAAGCTTTGCACATGAAATTTTTTTCATCAAATCAATTGAAGTTTACAAACGTGTGCTCAAATGAATCCCCATGGTTACCCACATCATGGAGGACCATCTTATAGAAATCCTCTATCACAACCATATCCCTATTACCCCCATTCCTCTTACACTTACCCTCCACCAACATATCATTACCCACTTCCAAATCCTTACCCAATTCCACACCACCATTTACCACCTCCCTATCTTTATCCATTTCATACATACAATCATTATCCACAACCATACGAAACACCACCTCCACCTTTCCAAGGAAATTACCCTTCACAATCACCCCATTTTCAAGAAAATGACTCATTGAACTCTAAAGAAATATCCCAAAATATTGAGAGTAAGCTTGTGCAAATGATGAAACAACTCGATCCAAGCTATACTAACGAGCCAGATTTATTCCCCAATTCCCACCTAAACACCCACTACCCACCTTCATCCCAAGTTTATCAAGGAAACAATACTAAACTTTTCTTTGAAACACAACTTTCTAATCCATTTCCTACCCATATCGATCCTTATGATTATATCTCACCGGCCAAAGACAAAATTGAAATTCTTAAAGAGAAAATAGATGTATTTACGAGGATGGCCAAGGAGGATACGGCTAATTTAAAAGCCGAGATCAAGAGCGAATTGAAAGACTATCTTGCTACCCTCCGGGAGGAAGGACTTCCATTAGAAGAGGTTGAAACGAAGATGCTCGCTATGATTGAAGAGCTCATGAAAATTAATGAGTCACGTGCTAACTCCACCATCATAGGTGATATCCCGACTTTGGAAGCCCATTCAAGGATTGTACAAGACAAACTAAATGATAGAAGGAAGGCGGATGTTGAAAAGAAAGAGGTATGTTATACCCCGATTCTTGAAGAAGTCCCAATTTTTGAAGTGGAAGATCCAGAAGAGGAAGAGATGGAGAGTGAGGATGAAGATATCGAAGTAGTGTGGGAAGAAGAAGAGCCGACATGTGGTAAAATTCTTAATCATTCTTGCATTAATATTCTTGAAAATCCTTATGCTCTT
Organism: Ipomoea triloba; assembly: GCF_003576645.1. Classification (NCBI taxonomy): domain Eukaryota; kingdom Viridiplantae; phylum Streptophyta; class Magnoliopsida; order Solanales; family Convolvulaceae; genus Ipomoea; species Ipomoea triloba. Next base: position 14,386,556 of record NC_044925.1, read on the forward strand.
ATTGAAAACACTCTTGACACATGCATGGATGAGTCCCCTTGCGTTAATATTTCCCTTACATGTGATTATGATTGCTTTAAATTTCGGGAGGATGACTCCGTAGAAAATTGTGACATATTAATATATGATCGTAAGGATTCTCTTTTGTTTAAAGATGAATATGATTGTTTTAAATTCTTAGAAGAAGAATCATTTGACTTGAGCGGCATTGAATTAATGAGCGAAGGGGATGATGCTTCATTTTACTCGTGTGAAAATGAGAGTAATTTTTGGGAAGATGAGATAAAGGTATGTGAGGAAGGGATGGTAGAAAATGATGGGATTTTCACGTTTGATCTTATAGAGAAAGTTGAGCGGAGAGACCTTGTTAAAACCGAAGTTGAGAAAGGGAGTGAAGAGATATGGTATGAAGCAAGTACTACGAATGAAAATATCTTTAGAAAAGAAAGAGAGGATGAGGAAAAGGAAGTGAACATCATTCTAGAAGAATTAAGGAGGGTGTTTGAGTCTAAAAAGTTTTCATTAATACATAATGTTCTTCCTTTATCTTTGTGGCAATTCAAGGATGTTACCCATCTTGGGACATACCTTGAAGCTAAAGTTCACGGGACGCTTGGAAAGGTCCTAAAATCTGTGTGCCTTGAAGGATAGGCCACACTACGTCTGGCCAGGAGACGTTAAACCATGGTGATGTTGTGTATGTGGTGAGTGTGAATGTGAAGGAGGTAAAACGAAGAGTCATGAACTCCCCGAGTGTCGTATCTCTCGCGGATGGCAAATTGGAGAATATACGGCCTTGCTATCTTGGTTTGTTTGAATAACGTTAAGATGGAGCATGTGGATTTTGGTAAAAAGGAAATGTTCAGAGGGCACGGGTTAATGAAATAAAGAAGTAAACAAAGGGAAATAAAGGCGGATGGGGCTAAGATATCATGGAGATTGGTTAAAGGTGCAAGGTAGAGTATTGATTTCCTTTGAGTTACGGTTGAAGGAGCTTGGAACATTGTCCTGAGTGGCGTCACATTCAAGCTCCCAATCCTCAGTCGGTTGGGGAATTTTATCAAACACTTTGTCTACAAGTTCCCTCCGGATCTCATCTTCTCAGATTGAGAGCGGGAGATGTGGGTAGTGGGCTACATCTCTTTGCGATATCTCGCCAAAAAGATGATCCTATACTCTTGGAGAGATCGGGGCCCTCGATCCAACAAGATCATACAAAACATACTCACAGATTCAACATTTCCCAAAGAAATCAAACTCATTAATCAAATTAGATCATGAACACCAATCATCCATTCAATATAGCCCCTATCCTAGGGATTAGCCTCTCATAGGCTTTAACAACATAAAAGCATCAAAATAGAAAAGCATATCTACAAGATCAATATAAAAAGCAAACAACTCTAAGGAAAAAGGAAAGGCAAGAGAAAGCTAAAGAGAAAACAAGTCTTTAATGAAAGAAGTTACCCAAAAGATCTTCAAAGCTATGGAGATCTAGTTCTCTTCTCCAAGGAGCTCCTCCTCCTCTCCTAATCCTATCTAAACCTAACCTAAAATGTAGAGTAGAAAATGTGACAAAAGACTCCCTAAACCTAGCTGAAATGTCCCTTAAATACTAAAACATCGCGCAGGTTTTCTGGTGCCGCCCCACGTCTGCCACACGCGTGTGGACTGGCGTGGACGGTTACTGGAATATTTCCACGCCAGCTCACACGCATGTGAGGCTCGTGGGCGTGGTCTCTTCATTTTCGTTTGCTTTTGTTGTTTCCGGTTTGGTCTTCGTGTGCTCCCATGTGGATTGATTCTTCCTTTCAATGGTTTATGCTCCCTTTCGGTTGATTTCAACCTTCATTCTTGTGGGAATTCTTCAAAACACTCCGCACAGAACTTATTTGCAATTTGTTAGTAAAATACCATGTAAACACGTAATTGCACTCTCTAAGACTTGTTTTTAGCAAGAAATCAACTTACTGAGTTATAGATAAATAGGTACTTTTGGCGTCTATCAAAGTTTCCACACTTTAGATTGCTCTTCCACGAGCAAATTATACATTCAAAACCTTCTCATTTAGATGCCAAAAGTATCTATGCCAAACATATGCTCAATGATAACCATTCATTCAAAACACAATCTACCAGGAGATGTGAAATCCTTAATAATATCTTCAAGGAATGATAAAAATGTGCCATACACTGCTATGAATATTCAAACAAAGCGAAACCCCTGTCGGTCACAAGTTGGACAGTTAATTAGTTTTCACAATATCAAGCATGCAGTCCAAAATTTCATTCACCTCTCATTGTGCAAAGGCCTTAAGCTGATCCCCCTAGTGGGAACGATGTACAAAACCTAATCAATCGGCCTCCCTTATCGCCAAAGCCCAACATAAAAGTAAGTGAAAATAGATCCATGGGCCTCTCTCCGCCAGTGGCTTGGGCGGTTACTCATTTTTCTCACTTCCTAGGGTAATATCGTCAAGCAACCCGACTTCACATGGAGTTCCATGCTTTTTCAAAGGCAGTGCAATGGGTGTTTGAATCCTAGCGAAGCGGCTTCCCTCATCTCAATTTTCTCATCTCCTAGGGCCATTTTATTGTGAACAACCGACTCCAGATATAACATTTGTGTATTTAGGACACTATGGTTGTTCACCACCTAGCGAGATGGCTTTCCTCGTATCTTATCTCGGGGATTGGCCTTTTTGCCTTTTCTACTCATTTCTCCGAACAACAACCCCTCATGCCTTTTACTTAGGGAAAACAAGGATATTTCACTCAATGCTCACAGAAAGCTCTCCTTTTGCCCCATGTTCTATTCTATGATTGTTCTATTCCGGGCTTCACTTAACTTATCTTTCTGAAATTAGGGGTTGCACACTCCCACTTCGAGAGATCCTTAACTAAGGTCTTTACAAAATATGAGGTGAATACCACACAAGCATACAACTTTTCAAAACTTTTAAAGGTCAAGGTAGGGCTACTTCCAAGGTTATTCAAAGAGTAAACTTTTTGGCACAGATTTAGCATTCTCCAAAGATAGAATGAATAACAACACATGCTTGTGGCTTGATTATTTTTCAAACAAATGAGATAGAGCTCTTAATTAAGATTCTCATTTCAAGCACAGCTATAGCTCTTTCAACACTTTAGACCAAACATCGTCCTCGATGTTGACTTAGAATGTAATAAAATAGAGAAACAACAAAACATGTATTTTTCCACACTTTAAAAGGAAAACATGAGGTTCAAATAATAGATAAACAAAGGATAAGAGGTAGACGACCTAGTAAGCATCCCATGTCATATTGCTTCAAAATGCTCGGATGGATGATTCTCATGTTCTTGCAACGAGATCTGCATAGAAATATGGAGTCTACAAAAATAGGGAATTTCAACTCGGATGTTATTTGACAGAATAAAGTAAAGATAGTAAATAAAGCATGGTAAATAATGGGTTGCCTCCCGGTCAGTGCTACGTTTAACGTCTTTAGCCCGACGAAAATGTCATGAAGATTGTGCTACTCATCTTCCCAGGGTATTAACCTGCAACACTGGACTGTCCCCTGCGTATTTTCTGTTCCATAGTATTTCTTGACTTGGTGGCCGTTTACTTTAAAAGATCCTTTTTCTAGATGCGTGATCTCCAAGGTTCCATAAGGAAATACCTTTGTAACAATATAAGGCCCTGTCCATCTTGATTTAAGTTTCCCAGGAAACAATCGCAGTCTAGAATTGAATAACAACACTTTATCTCCCTCAATGAATTCTTTGTTTTTCCAGATATGCATGTCGTGGTAAAACTTGGATCGTTCTTTGTAAGATCTGGATGTCTCATAGGCCAACAAACGCCATTCTTCCAATTCATTCAGTTGAAACATTCGCTCCTACCCTGCTATGAATAGATCTTCATTTAGTTTTTTAATGGCCCAATACGCCTTATGCTCGATTTCCACTGGAAGGTGACATGCTTTGCCATATACCAATCCGTATGTAGTAGTTCCTATCGGCGTTTTATAAGCAGTCCGAAAGGCCCATAATGCATCGTTAAGCTTGTCAACCCAATCCTTTCTATGCCGAGCTACTGTCTTTTCCAATATGGCCTTAATATCTCTATTTGCATTCTCAACTTGCCCGGTAGTCTGAGGATGATACGGGACTCCTCCTCGGTGTTGTATACCTTGCTTCTGAAGTAATCTTCGCATGAGTATGTTCCGGAAGTGTGTCCCCCTATCGCTAATCACAATCCGCGGTACTCCAAATCTTGTGAATAATCTTTTTAGAAATTTTGTTACACTTCTTGCGTCATTGTTCCGAAGTGCTTCTGCTTCAACCCATTTGGAGACATAATCCACTACAATAAGAATATATTTGAAACCTTTGGAGTCCGGAAATGGTCCAATAAGAATATATTTGAAACCTTTGGAGTCCGGAAATGGTCCTATAAGAATATATTTGAAACCTTTGGAGTCCGGAAATGGTCCTGTAAGAATATATTTGAAACCTTTGGAGTCCGGAAATGGTCCTGCAAAGTCTAGTCCCCATATATCAAAAATTTCGCACGCCAGGATGTAGTTTTGCGGTATTTCGTCTTTTCCAGTGATATTCCCAGTTCGCTGACATCTATCACAGTTTCTGACACAGATTTGAGAATCCCGAAATATTGAGGGCCAGTAGAATCCTGCTTCAAGTGCTCTCCTAGCAGTTCGGTTAGCTGAGTGATGGCCCATTCGATGGCATTCTCCAAGGATTTCATGTCCTTCAGCCTCTGTTACACAACGTCGAATTATTTGATCCGCGCACACTTTGAAGAGATATGGCTCGTCCCAGAAGTAGTATCGAGATTCTGCTATTAACTTCCTTCCGGCATGTGTATTCAAAAATTCCGGTAAATTCCCCCTACAAGATAGTTAGCTAGATCCGCATACCAAGGTGTGAGATAGAGACCCATCAGTTTTTCCTCTGGAAAATATTCATTCACATCCCAGTCATATCCTGTTCTTTCTCATACTCTAACCTTGATAAATGATCTGCTGCACTGTTTTCAACTCCTTTACGGTCCACGATAGTCACGTCAAATTCTTGCAATAGTAAAATCCATCTAATCAATCTTGGCTTTGCTTCCGGTTTAGACATAAGAAACCTGATAGCTGCATGATCATTATGAATGACGACCTTTGACATTAAAAGATATGATCTAAACTTATCTAACGCAAACACGATTGCAAACCGTTCTTTCTCGGTCGTGGTGTAGGCTTGCTGTGGCTTAGTCAACATTCGACTAGCATAGGCGATAGGCTGAAATTTCTTATCATTTTTCTGTCCTAGCACAACTCCAACTGCAAAATTACTTGCATCACACATCAACTCAAAAGGTTGGTCCCATTTTAGTCCTACAAGGATTGGAGTATGTACCATGGCATCCTTTAAATTCTGGAATGCTTTCATCGCGTCCTCATTTAATTCAAACACTGCGTCTTTTTCTAACAGTCTGGTCAATGGTCTTGCAATTTTTGAGAAGTCTTTAATAAATCTTCTATAAAATCCCACATGTCCTAAGAAACTTCTCAGGGATGTCACATTGTGCGGTGGTGGTAAGGTTTCAATAATTGTTGTTTTAGCTCTGTCAACCTCAATTCCTTTTTTTGAAATTTTATGTCCAAACACAATTCCTTCTGTGACCATGTAGTAGCATTTCTCCCATGATAATGCTAAATTCATTTGCTGGCATCGTTCCAAAACTTTTTCCAAATTTCCAAGGCATTCTTCAAAAGTTTCTCCAAAAATTGTGAAATCGTCCATGAAAACTTCCATGAAATCGCCAATGAAATCTTCGAAAATAGCCAACATGCAACGCATGAAAGTGGCAGGGGCGTTACAGAGACCAAATGGCATTCTCTTGTAAGCAAATGTACCAAACGGACAAGTGAATGTTGTTTTCTCTTGATCCTCCAAGGCTACTGGAATTTGAAAGTATCCGCTCATTCCGTCCAAGAAACAGTAGTAGCCGTACCCGCTCACTCTTTCAATCATCTGATCTATAAAGGGCAATGGAAAGTGGTCTTTACGGGTGGCTTNTACAATAAGAATATATTTGAAACCTTTGGAGTCCGGAAATGGTCCTGCAAAGTCTAGTCCCCATATATCAAAAATTTCGCACGCCAGGATGTAGTTTTGCGGTATTTCGTCTTTTCCAGTGATATTCCCAGTTCGCTGACATCTATCACAGTTTCTGACACAGATTTGAGAATCCCGAAATATTGAGGGCCAGTAGAATCCTGCTTCAAGTGCTCTCCTAGCAGTTCGGTTAGCTGAGTGATGGCCCATTCGATGGCATTCTCCAAGGATTTCATGTCCTTCAGCCTCTGTTACACAACGTCGAATTATTTGATCCGCGCACACTTTGAAGAGATATGGCTCGTCCCAGAAGTAGTATCGAGATTCTGCTATTAACTTCCTTCCGGCATGTGTATTCAAAAATTCCGGTAAATTCCCCCTACAAGATAGTTAGCTAGATCCGCATACCAAGGTGTGAGATAGAGACCCATCAGTTTTTCCTCTGGAAAATATTCATTCACATCCCAGTCATATCCTGTTCTTTCTCATACTCTAACCTTGATAAATGATCTGCTGCACTGTTTTCAACTCCTTTACGGTCCACGATAGTCACGTCAAATTCTTGCAATAGTAAAATCCATCTAATCAATCTTGGCTTTGCTTCCGGTTTAGACATAAGAAACCTGATAGCTGCATGATCATTATGAATGACGACCTTTGACATTAAAAGATATGATCTAAACTTATCTAACGCAAACACGATTGCAAACCGTTCTTTCTCGGTCGTGGTGTAGGCTTGCTGTGGCTTAGTCAACATTCGACTAGCATAGGCGATAGGCTGAAATTTCTTATCATTTTTCTGTCCTAGCACAACTCCAACTGCAAAATTACTTGCATCACACATCAACTCAAAAGGTTGGTCCCATTTTAGTCCTACAAGGATTGGAGTATGTACCATGGCATCCTTTAAATTCTGGAATGCTTTCATCGCGTCCTCATTTAATTCAAACACTGCGTCTTTTTCTAACAGTCTGGTCAATGGTCTTGCAATTTTTGAGAAGTCTTTAATAAATCTTCTATAAAATCCCACATGTCCTAAGAAACTTCTCAGGGATGTCACATTGTGCGGTGGTGGTAAGGTTTCAATAATTGTTGTTTTAGCTCTGTCAACCTCAATTCCTTTTTTTGAAATTTTATGTCCAAACACAATTCCTTCTGTGACCATGTAGTAGCATTTCTCCCATGATAATGCTAAATTCATTTGCTGGCATCGTTCCAAAACTTTTTCCAAATTTCCAAGGCATTCTTCAAAAGTTTCTCCAAAAATTGTGAAATCGTCCATGAAAACTTCCATGAAATCGCCAATGAAATCTTCGAAAATAGCCAACATGCAACGCATGAAAGTGGCAGGGGCGTTACAGAGACCAAATGGCATTCTCTTGTAAGCAAATGTACCAAACGGACAAGTGAATGTTGTTTTCTCTTGATCCTCCAAGGCTACTGGAATTTGAAAGTATCCGCTCATTCCGTCCAAGAAACAGTAGTAGCCGTACCCGCTCACTCTTTCAATCATCTGATCTATAAAGGGCAATGGAAAGTGGTCTTTACGGGTGGCTTCGTTGAGCTTTCTATAGTCAATACAGACTCTCCATCCAGTTATCTTTCTCGTAGGAATCAGCTCCTTGTTATCATTCTCAGTGACTGTGATTCCTCCCTTCTTTGGTATTACGTGAGTTGGACTGACCCATGTGCTATCCGAAATAGGGTAGATCATTCCGACATCCATAAGTTTGATCACCTCGTTTTTCACGACTTCAAATGTGTTTAGGTTAAGTCGACGCTGCGGTTGCGCCACAGGTTTGGATCCTTCTTCCAATAGAATTTTATGTGTGCAAATGGACGGATTAATCCCCTTCAAGTCAGTCATCTTCCAACCTATAGCTTCTTTGTTTCTTTTCAGTACTGTTATCAGTTGTTCTTTTTATCTTTCTGAAAGATCTGTTGCAATAACAACTGGTAATTCTTTCCCTGTTCCTAAATAAGCAGACTCAAGATGAGCCGGTAGAGGTTTTAATTCTCCTTCATGCATCATCTCATCGTCTTCTTTCCTGTTCTCATTTTCATCATCATATTCCTCCTTAAATTCATCAAATTCATCCCCGTCATTTCCAACCATTTCCTCCGAGACTTCACCCACAGAGTTTATATTCTCAACAAATTCAGAAACACAATCATTATTAAACAAATTAAAACGATCGACCTCTCGGTGTAAAGCAATATGTAAAGAATTAAGTTCATGCTCAAAAGTACTTTCATTATAACTCTTAGCACCTTTGGGACATTCCCAATTAAAATCATGCCTCTTAGCTTTAGGTACTTCGCACAGGTAATCAATTTCATCATGCACATAATCAACGAAAAAGCATTCATCACCATCTAAAGGATATTTCATCATTTTAGTCACGTCGAAGCTAGCAGACTCGTCTCCTACACGGATAACGAGTTTGCCTTCTCCCACATCTATTAAAGCTCTAGCAGTCGCCAAGAAAGGTCTGCCCAAGATGAGAGGAATCTCCACATCTGGGTCCATATCTAAGATCACAAAGTCCACTAGAAAAATAAATTTATCAACTCGGACTAAAACGTCTTCCACTATACCCCTGGGGTACTTGGTAGATCGGTCAGCTAATTGAATACTCATGCGTGTGGGCTTAAGGGTTCCTAGATTCAATTGTCGATATAATGCAAAGGGCATTAGATTGATGCTAGCACCTTGGTCTGCCAAGGCTCTATTAAAAGTCGTTCCTCCTATATTCTAAGGTATAGTAAAACTTCCAGGATCTTTTAATTTTCTAGGCACATCCTTATGTAATATAGCGGAACATTCCTCTCCTAGCACAACAGTAGCAGTTTCAGCTAATCTCTTTTTATTAGATAGAAGATCTTTAAGGAATTTGGCATACCTCGGCATTTCTCCTAGTGCATCGATGAATGGCATATCAACGTGTAATTGGCGTAGCATTTGTAGGAATTTATCGTATTTGGCGTTGTCGATATCGGTGCGGAATCTCTGAGGGAACGAAAGTTTTGCTTTCGGCACCGGCGGTGGTTCTTGCATGATTTCTTTTCCTTTCCGAGAAGGTTGTGGTTGTATTTCTTCCTTCCTGAGTTCTTCTTCAAGTGCTCGTTCGGCTTGTGTTGAATTGGTGGTCTCTTCATTGTCCACTCTTGACTCTTCTGTCGGAATGTATTGCGGAGGAAGTGGAACAATGTCTGGAAGTGATCTTCCGCTTCTCAATGTTACGGCATTTACATCTGTTTCTCCCTGGGATTGGATCATTTCCATAATTTTCGCGAGTGTGCTTTCAACCGTTTGAAGTGGTGAAAGTGTCTCGTGGCGTAGTTCTTGGATTTCTACGAGCATCTCTTTAGTAATGGTTTCCTTAAGTCTGGCATTCTCCTCCCTCGTTTCTTGGATGAAATCATTTAAACGTTGTTCGAGGGTGGTTTGGTTGTTTTCAGGCGAAAGAGACTGCTCTAGGGAAGTAGAAGAATAGGCATGTGCATAGGCTCCGTCCACGTCCTCACCACACGTGTGACTCGGCGTGGAATTGTTCCAGTGAGCTCCCACGCCAGCACACACGCGTGTGGATCTCGTGGCAGGATCACAGCTCGCAAAAATTTTAGGATTTTGATGTTTTGGCTCGTCGAAATGCATTGGAGGGTAATAAGAAGGTATCTCGTGAGTAGGATATCTCTGGGGTTGAAAATGTTGTGTTACGTATGCTTGTTCATGATAATAAATTGGTGGAGGAGGTAGTGAGTATGGGAAAGAAGGTGGGTAAGGAAAATGGTAGTTATGATAGTATTGAGGTGGTGGATATGAAGGTTGGGGTGGTGAAGGATAGTAGGGATTTCTTCCGTATGGTATATGACTATGGTAAGCTTGATCATTAGGCGGAGGTGGATCCATGATTCTATCGAAGAATTCCTGCAATCAAATTTTCAGGCAAAGAATCGGAGCACAAGAGGTAGCTCCTTTTACATATTAGCTCAAATAGTGTGTGGTTGGGTGCAGAAGTGTAATTGGTAATAAAACAAGTCAAAAGAAAAGAAAGTAAACAAGTTATCCAAACGATTCAAGATAGTAAAACTTTAAATTCACCGTTTGCCATCCCCGGTAACGGCACCATTTTGATGTTGTGTATGTGGTGAGTGTGAATGTGAAGGAGGTAAAACGAAGAGTCATGAACTCCCCGAGTGTCGTATCTCTCGTGGATGGCAAATTGGAGAATATACGGCCTTGCTATAATGGTTTGTTTGAATAACGTTAAGATGGAGCATGTGGATTTTGGTAAAAAGGAAATGTTAAGAGGGCACGGGTTAATGAAATAAAGAAGTAAACAAAGGGAAATAAAGGCAGATGGGGCTAAGATATCATGGAGATTGGTTAAAAGTGTAAGGTAGAGTATTGATTTCCTTTGAGTTACGGTTGAAGGAGCTTGGAACATTGTCCTGAGTGGCGTCACACTCAACCTCCCAATCCTCAGTCGGTTGGGGAATTTTATCAAACACTTTGTCTACAAGTTCCCTCCGGATCTCATCTTCTCAGATTGAGAGCGGGAGATGTGGGTAGTGGGCTACATCTCTTTGCGATATCTCGCCAAAAAGATGATCCTATACTCTTGGAGAGATCGGGGCCCTCGATCCAACAAGATCATACAAAACATACTCACAGATTCAACATTTCCCAAAGAAATCAAACTCATTAATCAAATTAGATCATGAACACCAATCATCCATTCAATGTAGCCCCTATCCTAGGGATTAGCCTCTCACAGGCTTTAACAACATAAAAGCATCAAAATAGAAAAGCATATCTACAAGATCAATATAAAAAGTAAACAACTTTAAGGAAAAAGGAAAGGCAAGAGAAAGCCAAAGAGAAAACAAGTCTTTAATGAAAGAAGTTACCCAAAAGATCTTCAAAGCTATGGAGATCTAGTTCTCTTCTCCAAGGAGCTCCTCCTCCTCTCCTAATCCTATCTAAACCTAACCTAAAATGTAGAGTAGAAAATGTGACAAAAGACTCCCTAAACCTAGCTGAAATGTCCCTTAAATACTAAAACATCGCGCAGGTTTTCTGGTGCCGCCCCACGTCTGCCACACGCGTGTGGACTGGCGTGGACGGTTACTGGAATATTTCCACGCCAGCTCACACGTGTGTGAGGCTCGTGGGCGTGGTCTATTCATTTTCGTTTCCTTTTGTTGTTTCCGGTTTGGTGTTCGTGTGCTCCCATGTGGATTGATTCTTCCTTTCAATGGTTTATGCTCCCTTTCGGTTGATTTCAGCCTTCATTCCTGTGGGAATTCTTCAAAACACTCCGCACATAACTTATTTGCAATTTGTTAGTAAAATACCATGTAAACACGTAATTGCACTCTCTAAGACTTGTTTTTAGCAAGAAATCAACTTACTGAGTTATAGATAAATAGGTACTTTTGGCGTCTATCACATGGCGCACTTGGAAGGCAGTCCCAATGTTATCTTACATTTCCTTAAGTTTTTCTTATTATCCATAATATACTCTTCTTTATCGTTATTTCAATAATGTTTCTATAACCTCGGTCGAGCTAACAAGTACATATCATCAACCCGAGAGTCATGAATTGCCCACAATCGATCAACAAGCATCATCATTAGCAAAGGAAGGAAGGAAAATCGAGGTAAAATTCTACACATCACGCCTTCCACGCCTGCTACCACGCGTGTAAGCAGGCGTGGAACATTTCCAGTAAGATTCCACGCCCACTCACACGCGTGTGAGCAGGCGTGGGAGCAAACCAATGAGCTGCCACGCCCACCACCATGCATGGTGACGTGCGTGGACAGGCACCAGATTTTTTGCGAAAATTTCGCGCGAAGTAGTTTAAAACCCTTCCCTACCCCATTTCTTCACCACCACGAGCTAATATCACTCTCAAGCTGAAAACACACAACTCTAAAGCATTTCCTTCCAAGTTTTTCAACTTCTCTTGATCTTCCTAAGTCATTTCCAAGGTAAGAACATATCCTCTTTTGCTATTACTTGTTTGTATGAAGCACTTACTCTCTTTGAATCATATATCCATGGGTTTTTCTTGTTTAAGATTTTTCTTGAGATATATTGCTATGAAATGACTTATTAGACTTGTAATAGGCCTACATTGCTTCTATATACTAGAAATTCCATGTTTTACCATATCTTTGTAGCTAGATCTTAAAATTTTATGAATTGGGCATTTTCTTATCATGATGAGATCCATGATGATATAGTGAGCATGGTGGGCAAAGTTTGCAACTTTCCTACTCATTAGGTACCACATTGTTATATCCAACTTGTTATTTTGTCCAATTTGAACTTTTATGTTTTCTTCATTTTCAACCTCAAGCTAGTCTTGAGGAAGAAGATGAAGTTGACCATTTGTTGACTTTTTGAGTATGGATTGCATATGGAGTATAATGAGCTAATCATTGTATGTATATGACAGAATTGTTGATAAAACGTCAAGATAATGTTGCATGCAATGAGATTATGTGATCTTTTCTTTAAAAAAAATGCAATATTGTTCACATTCATATTGAAAATGGAAAATGTTTTTCCTTGTATGGTGTTTTGCTTGACTATATATGTCTTCTCCAACTGAACTTGCACAACAAATAGTTCGGAGGCTCTAAAAAGGAAAAGCACCGGAGGAAGAGAACAGCACAAGAACACAAGGATTACCTACATTGAAGTGCCTACAGGGAACCAAATTCTGTTGGTGACACCAACTATGTTAGGCCGATATAGACAACTGCTTAACTTCCCGATTGTGTAGTGGAAGTACATTGACTTAACCGTTCTGGAAGAATTTGAGTGCAAATACGGACTGGAAAGGTTAATCCATGAACCTTATTGGAATCATCTGTTGAGCTGGAGGCAAGATACCTTCATTCCCTTGGTCCACGAATTCATTGCGAGTCTGCATATTGAGGGAGTGACCGGAGAACTCTATAGCCCAACGATCAATTTTCGGCTTTTCAACCAAGACTATCACATTTCTACTAATCGCTTGGGCGCTCTCTTAGGATTTTATGAGGAAGATGACCAGTCAAAGCACTGGTATCGAAGGCTGAAACACGATTTCGGAGATAGAGATACCCCGCGGAAATATTGGTCGATGATCGCAAGGCCGGGCATTGATTGGGTTGGGTCAAGAGTGAGAGTCTCTCATATTGTAAGAGAGGACTTAACAGTTTTGTGGAAGGTGATCGCACATTCTTGGGAAGGAAGACCGGAGACTTATGATCGAGTCTCCAAGACAGAATTATTCATGTTATGGAGTATGGACACAGGCAACTCGGTGAACATGAGCTTAATATGCAAAAATTGGCTCATCGCTCAACAACAAGAGTCAACTAGGGCAATCTTTATAGGCCCGTTGGTGACGAGACTGTGTGTTTCTTTGGGTCACCAGATGAAGATACATTGGTTCGAACATAGGTTACAAGGAGCACACATTGTTCCATTATCTCCCGAGGACGTCGCGAAGCTTAACCTGAGATATCTAGCGCGAACAAGGGAAGACAATGAGATGGCGGGAGATCATTCTGACACGCCAATGACATCTCCGGGACTCACACCCTCACCGATGTCATTTCTTTCCCCATCTTCACATGAGATGTATTCACCTGTGGACTCATCAATGTATTCTCCACCACCCCGTGAGCCTGCACCATCCGTGTCTCCACCACAGGCTGAGGAGCAGACTTCCCACCATGCAAGCTTCAACATTCCGAATTGGTTTACCCCAGTCACAGATTGGAGATCCCTCCAGAACTTCCAGTATCAACTGCACTTGGAGCAGATGCAAAAGCTGGAAGAGATTGCAAGAGAAGTCAAGGCCATCAAGAAAATGTGAAGAGAGGGAGGGCACATGAGAGAAAAATGATGATGAATTGTGTTTGATGATCCAAAACTATGATTGTGGACAATCCTTTTATTTTTGTTTATATTTTTTATATTCCTGTTTATATCTTGTTTTGCACGTTTCATCTAGCCAAAAACGTTAAACGTGGCGCTCGTGGGAGGCAACCCACGCATAAAGAGAAGAAGAGACCACTCCACCACCATCCAAGAAAACTAATTTTGAAAGGTAGAATCTCAATTCTTCATTTATTTCTTTACCTTTACTCTAACCAAGTTTTGAAAGGCAAGTACAGATTGCAAATTTTAATAGGGATGCACCTTGTGAGTATTTCTTTTATTCCCTTTAGATGCCCTGTTTGATTTTGATTGCTATATTTCCTTGATTCACATATGAAGAGTTGCATGACCCTGTTGTGTCGGATGTGATCCTATCAATATTAGAATTGTTTTAGCTAGTTCACACTTTTAAGTGTGGAAAAGGGGCGTTTGTAGAACCCTTTGAACCCTATATCCTTTTTCCTCCGTTCCTTATGAAAACATCGAGGACGATGTTTACTTTTAAGTGTGGAAAGGGTGTATGCTTCTTGAAATAGTTGATTGACTGAATGATAAGGTATAGGAACTAGAGGGCGTGTTATTGTCAATACTATCTAGGAAGGCTCCTAACCTTGTGCCAAATACGAATGTTTTAAATATGCTTTGGAAGTTACACTTTGCACCAATTTGCACAATTTGACCCAAAATTGAAAATTTTTATGTGTGCTTGCATGTTCTTCACCTTGTATTTTGTTTGGACCTCAGTCAAAGATCTCTCGAAGTGGGAGTGTGAACCCCCTGAGTTTTAGAAAGATAAAAATTGCGAAGCCCGGAAATTGAATTAATCTTAGCAGGACATGGGGCAAAAGGTGAGCCTAAGTGAGCTTAAAGTGAAAAATCCCTATTCCTTAGAAAAAGGCATGAGGGGTTGATATGGTGAAAAGTAAAAATGCTTCAATATGGCCACTCCCTGAGATAATACAAGAGGTGAGACATCTTGCTAGAATATGGGGCAACCATTGCACCGTCTTCGAAAAAGCGTGGAGATCCACGTGAAGTCGGTTGTCCCAAGGAGATTCTAGAAGATGAGAAAATTGAGAGGAGGTGAATCACCCCGCTTGGGTTCGGGCACCCATTGCACTGACCTTCGAAAAAGCATGGAGATCCATGTGAAGTTGGGTCGCCCGAAAATGAGATCCAAGGGGGCTGAGAAAATAGAGTGATCGCCCAAGACATGGCAATGAGCGGTCCATGTCCCTGCCCTCACTTATATTGCGTAAAGGGGCTTTGGCGTTTTGGTTGGAAATTGGCTAGGGAGTGTGCATCATTCCCACTAGTCGGATCGGCTAGAGGCCCCTAGAAAATACAAGGTGAAACCCTTTTGTTATTTGCAAGCTTGAAAGGTGTGAATAAAACTTTTTATGTTATATCCATCTCTTGAGACCTTCACTTCCTTAGCATATTTCTTACATTTGGTCGGCATGAGTTTAGCGGTCTTGGTGGATAGTGTAGGGAATTTCACCCACTCAACTCCGAACACCCACACATTACTTAATCAATCAACAATGAGAAAATGAACTATCCTTGGTGCTTATATGATTAGGATTTGATAGTATGCTTGCTTGAGGACAAGCAAGGTTTAAGTGTGGAAACTTTGATAAGCACCAAGAATGGTACATAAAAAGGGTCTAAAATGGAATAGAAGTGTGAAGTTTTGCCATCCGATCATAACAATATCGTGCATATTAGCTCAGATGTGATTAAAATCTTCTAACATCGCTTCTAGGAAAAGTTTTGAAGTATTTTACAAGTTGGAAAGGGATTTGAGGCTAAACAGAGCAAAAGACAAACGAAGCCGCAAAGTAGTATCTTCCCACGCAGCCCAACACGCGTGTGGAGGGGCGTGGAATCTTTCCAGTAACCATCCATGCCCAGCACCATGCGTGGTGGCATGCGTAGCCGGGCCAAAGGGCCATTTCGTGAAATTTGTCTCTTTTTGTCACCTATATAAATCCCTTTTGCCCTAAACCTAGGGAGAGCTTTTTAGGATAGTTTAGATCTGAAATTGTAGAGGGTTTTTCTCCCATCTTGGGGGAAAATTCCTTTTCTTCTAGATTAGATTAGATTCAAGGGCAAGGATGAAGATTGGAATTCCAAGAACAAAGTGTAAAAGAACCCATTCTTGTGGGCGGTAACTATTCTCTCCAAATCTTAATCTAATATTTGTTTCTTTGAAATTTCATTTCTTCTTCTTGTTTCTTTAGCATGTTAGAGTAGACTAGAAAGGGGATTGGTGGCCCCAAAGCTAAACTATGTGGATGTTTGATATAATTGCTAGTTGAAATGTGAGTTTCTTGATTGTTGGATGATGAACTTGTGTGGATGATGTTCTTTAAGCTTTGTGCCTAATTGTGGCCACATTAGGTAGCAAACCCATAGGAAGTGAGTGTGTGCGCGATAGCGGCCACTCACGAGTCTAACTCACCCACATCTCCGCCCTTAGTTCGAAAGGACGAGGCCCGAGAGGAGTGGTAGACAATGTGTTCGATGAAATGCCCCAACCGAATGAGGATGTGGGAGTCCAAAGTGTGACGCCACTTGGTAAAGTGCCACGAACTCCCTAGTCTATTCCACGTTACTTGCTCGCAAAACCATACAAAGATAGACCACGTAGGGAAGCCTAAAGCCCCAATCTCCGCCTTTCCATTTATTTTTATCAAAACCATTATCAACCTTTCCCCCTTCTTACAAATGAATCCTACCCTTAGCCATTCCCGTAACTCTTCCCTCTCAACATCTTAAATGCCAACACACCAATTCGTTCCCATTCGCCATCCTTGAGAGACACGACACTCGGGGCGTCTTGACTCTTCGTTTTAACATATTCCATATCACATTCACTACCTCACGCTAAACCGCAGCATCAACACAATTATAATTTCACTCTTATAAATTAATTATGGAAATAAGGATACTAAAAGTAAGAAAAAATTTGATTCATTAAAATCTCTTTGATGGACAATCTAGATGTGTTCTCATTTCTCACGTGGGAAGGTGCTCTCGTACAATTATAAATAAATAAATAAATATAAATACACACGCGCACACACACACACACATATCTATATAGAAATCTGCTCAAGTGTGGACGCGTCTTAACGTGTGAACAGTGCGGTTAACACCACTCAATGTTACAAAATGCACCACTCAATGTTAGAAAACGCACCAAATGAAAATACACAAAAACACCAAAAAAACACACCACACACCCAAAATAATATACCAAGCTCCCCTGCCCCTAATTGTGCATTTCCAAACACTGTGTGATGTATATTTCCATACTTAGTGGTGTATTTTTTTTGTGATGTGTACCTAACGGTGTATAATTGTGTGGTGCATTTTTTAACACTGAGTGATGTATATTTGTATACATAGTGGGGAGGCCGCACTGTTCACACGTTAAGACGCGTCCACACTTGAACTCTACCATATATATATATATATAGTAGAGTTCAGGTGTGGCCGCGCCTTCTCGTGCGATCGGTGCGGTTTACACCACTCAATGTTAAGAAATGCACCACACAAATATGCACTATTAGATACACATCACCAAAAAATACACCGCTAGGTATAAAAAAAATACACCGCACAGTGTTCAGAAATGCACAATTAGAAACATTGGAGTTATGAGGTGTTTTTATGCATTTTCATTGTGGTGCGTTTTCTTAACATTGAGTAGTGCATTTTTTAACATTTAGTAGTTTAAACCGCACGGACCGCACGGGAAGGCGCGACCACATTTAAATAGAAATCTATATATATACACACGCGCACGCGTGCACACACTTTTGGGCAGTTGTGCAATTAGTTTCATTCAACTTTGGGGCGGGTCTTTCATGTGGAAAGGGCCCCCCTGCATACAGGAAGAAAGTGAACCAGTAAATAGTGTGAAATGGACTTGTGGCGATGATGGTGTCCCTATGCAACATGGCCTCAATTTTTAATACAATCGCCAATTGAACTCTACAGGATCACAGAAAGGGTGCTGAAAATCTTCAAATTCTTGAAATATTTTGCCGTGGAATTCAGAAAATTAGATGAAGGGCACCAAACTTTTGAGAAAATATGGAGTAAAACAAGGGTCAAATTCCATTCCCCATGCAAATTAAAAATCCGTGTCCTGATGACCTGAGCACTAAAACTTTTCAGGAAAAATAAAAAATTTACACCCCCCTTTTCTGCGTTTAAATGGCCAAAAATTGAGGCCGCCATGTACACTTACAAAGTGCACAATCAATATTGCGTGTGAAATACAGAAAATTCGGGAAAAAAAATATTTTTTTAACTAAAATTCAGACAAACTTGTCTATAAATCTTTAAAGAGAAAGAGTAGAATTATTTATCTTCATTAGTTACATCTTACATGTTAATTGTTCAATCTCATTAATAAAGTGTAATCCATGTAATAATTGAACATATAAAAATACTTATACAATAATAACAAAATAGGTCCCATTAATAAAGTGTAATCCATTTAATAATTGAACATATAAAAATACTTATACAATAATAACAAAATAGGTCCCACTAATAAAGTGTAATCCATGTAATAAGTTAACATATAAAAATACTTATACAATAATAACAAAATAGGTAATAAATATTAAAGAATAAGTTCTTACAAGAATATAATATTATTCTTTGATAAATTAAAATATGTAACATGAAAACTTATTACAAGTCTTTCAATAATAATAACAACAACAACACCTTTATTCATACATGTTATTAAAGAAATCAAACGATAATCAATATTTATATGTAGACCAACTAAAAGACTTTGAATATTTTAGGTTAAAGTTTGATCTATATTGTCCAATCAAATGCATCCATCATCAATATAAATGTAATGAAAGTCATTTTAAAAAAAAAGGAAAAAAAAAGTTTTTTTTTTTTTAAAAAAATCAAGTTTTTTTTTTCCAAAAGTTCATAAAATAAAAAAGATGAAAAAGATACCAATAAATTTTTTTGGCAAGGCATCTTTTCGTGGACAAAGAGATCCAAACAGTAGATCGAAAGACAGCAAGATCATCATGGACAAGATATATAAAATGTAGATCCAATGAATTTCATTTTTCCAATCACTTGAATCTTTTCATCTCCGTCCCCACCAAACCCTATATACAGGTGTACGTCTGACCAATTTTACTTTTTTTTTTTCTTTCTTTCTAACCTCTACTAAAAAAACACATATCATTTCTCTTCTTAAATTTATTAATTAATCTTCACCAATCATATATAATAGTAAAACTCTTTATATTCATTAGTTACTCATGAGTTAAGTAATTCTACCATGTACGAGTTAACAAGTAAATATATTTAGAATTAACTCAAACATTGTCATATAAAAAAGAACGAATATTACGAAATAAATTTATGAGGGGATTATCGCATCACTTATAATTATACTAGTTTTTACGCACGCATTACGTGATTGATTTAATACCCAGTATTTGTATTTAAATAAGTAATTCAAAGTATATCAATGCAGGATTATATATGAGAAGTTCATTATAGTTGTCATTAAAATTAATGTTTGCACTTTTCTAAATACTTACTGTAGTTGGTATGGTATTAGGTAGTAGATACTACTTTTGGTTTGAATTATTTTGACTTTTTGTTAATTTGCTTTTGGCTATGTTATTGTCATCGTCTCCGTCTTCATTGTTTATCCACTTCTTTTTGTTAGTTAGTGTTTTATGTGCAATTTGATTACATGTGCTAATTTGCAAAAAAAGAACACATTTAATTTGAATCTAAAATAGATCAACAATATTATTGTTATTTTTAGGTGATTGTTGTTTCAGATTCATAATTATATTGGATTTAAATGTGGTGGCTTTGTTGTATGAGTTGCAAATTAAAAATGAATAGCGTCAAAAGAATTGGTATGCATTACTTGGACATATTGAATGCTGAAAATATACCAAAAGAATCGCATCATCAGTATATTTCTTACACTTATATCCGGGAGATGGCTAAACTAAAGGGAGCTAATGATAGACACTACCTTCAATTTGATTCACCCAACTAAAAAAACACTTGAAGGCTTGACAAATTCCCCAACTATGGAGGAATTAATCCTAAAATCTAGTTTGCATTGCATGAAGCTACAATTGTACTAAACATTTTGCATTTGACGTAATAGATGTGATTAATTAAGTTCTCATATGAGGATTTTTGTTTTTTTTTTTGAACATTCCAGGTGGTAAGGGTTCTTTTGCATCAAGAAAGTTTAATTTGCTTCATCAAATTCTCCATTTTACTGTTGAAAAAGAATTAAATATGCAAATCCAAAAGCAAGGCGATTCATTGACACCATTTATTAATACCATAATGACCTAAATCATTCCCAAGAAAATGCAAATTCCCCAGCAAGATTTGTTTAAAAAAATTCAAGAAAATGATTTTCAAGATTCCTTACTTGTAATCTTTAATACTCATCTTTGAATGCTATGTATATAATCTGGCTAATTAATTGACCAAAGTTCATATTAAATATTGTATTATATTCTTTTTTAATACACTGTAACATATTCATAGTATATGTTCAACTCTGATTGGGATGAGGTTCGAACCTAAGACATTCCTTATCGAAATCAATGAGCAAGTTAAAATTAATAAATAGTCGACCGAATACTCCGTTATTAAAGTTTACACTGACGGAATGCAGAGGTATTTAGGAAAAAGTAAGTGATATTATAAAGGGTAAGGAAGAAAATTAATAACACAATACTAAAATCAAAATAATATGAACTATTCATTTCAACAAACAATTGGACTACTATTTTAAAACACGGCTTTTTTTTTTTAGTACTACTGAAGCACAAAGAGTCAACAGTTGCTTTGGCTGAGGCTTGAACCCACTCTCATTATCCATGTGAAAGTATAAACCGAGACATCAAGTGCCATTAGACCACATATGTACTTTAATTGCAATATTTAGCTTTAAGCCAGCAAGTCTTCTAACATTGTAGAGCAGGGTTTTTTAATGTAAAGCAAAAGCCAAAATAATGTACATATAGTTTCTATAGTTTATTAAAGAGTTAATTCCGTTTTTGGTGCTAGATTTATAGGTGACAGTCCACTTTAAGTTCTTTTTTATTAGAACATCCACTTTTGGTCCTAGTATTATTGTGGCAGAACCATTTTTGGTCCTTTATCAACAAAACAGTTTAAATATCGTTAAATACAAGGACATTTTGTTCTTCAATTATGAATGTTTTCAAAAAAAATATAAACATAAAAAATATAGTGGTTCAACCTACTTTGAATAAAAAAGATTAAAATGTCTTTGTATTTAAAGGTATTTCAACGATTTTGTCGATGAAAGACTAAAAATGGTCATGCCACAATAATACTAGGACTAAATGAGGATGCTCTAATAAAAAAGGGCTAAAAGTGAATTGTCACCTATAAATCTAGGACAAAAATGGAATTAAATCATTTTTTAAACATAAATCTTTGGAAGCTAAAGTCAATATATATTACCAACAATGCAATCAGATGCTTCATCCACAACCGTACAAGAAATATAAAACACCCCCTTCCTTTATATATGTTTTGACTATATATACACAAATTTATAAGTGTATATTTCATATATTGGTTTAGTGATAATAGATTTATGATTTTACCAATAGCAAATACATAAGCAATAAATATTTCCTAATTACATTTTTTTTTAGATATTTTAATATGGTAAAGAGGACACTTTTTAATTGACAATCATAGTAATTATAACCAAGAGTATATCTTAGGGTGTGTTTGGTTCGCGCATAGGAATTAGAATCAGTATGGATATCAAATACTTGGTAAGGGTAATGAGTTTTGGTAAAAGTATTTTGGTATGGTGGAATGAGAATAATTATTAATAGTTGGGGAAGAAAAGAAGAATGAAATGAAATCCTTATTTAATAAGGGTATGAGTTTTTCAATTAATGGGGTATTCCAAACCCATAGTAATATTTTAAAAATCTGTTAACCAAACAATAACAATCACTTTGATACCCATACCTTATATCAAAATCTGTCAACCAAACACACCCTTAGTTTTCAAATTCCTCTTCAAATAATTTTGAATTAGCACCAAGAGGACACTTTTTAATTGACACATTACTTGCTAGCTTAGGGTAAAGTGAGTTTTTATTTCCGTCCAGTGAACAACATCTGCAAATCCAGCTAAGATGGAGATGGAAAATTCGTGGACTTATAGGATGGGAAATGCGTAATATTCCCTCAAAGATCAGAATTCTAGTATATAATATAAACAGATCGAGGTGTGGTACAATAATAATTAATTGGGATTATAGGACAAATGCTGTGTTTCCTGCCTGGATGGCTCTCTGAATATGGACCAAGCAATTTGAAAATTGTGTATGCTCTTTATACCAATCAAAGAACAGGCAACAACTGTGGGATCTCATCTTTAACGCATGTCAGCCTTAACAAGACAAAACAATATAGTATCGGTATCTTGCTTCCTAGCTGTCTTTACCCCCTCTCTCTCTCTCCCTCCCTCCCCCTCTCTCTATATATATATAGTCTGATTCCCATGTGAACTTGCGGTTATGCACCATTAACCAAGTATGTCAAAATGCACTACTAAGTATTAAGTGTTCAAGAAATGCACAAGGGTGTAGTGCACTTTTGTAGTGCAATTGTGCATTTCACCCTGGTACATTTATGCCTGGTAATGCATGACCGCACGTTTCAAGGTGTGGTACATCTTTATGGTGCATTTGTGCATTTCAAACTACTGCATTTCTGAACACGTTGTAGTTTATTTATACATACCTAATGGTGCATGACCGCACATCCGCAGGGAAAAGCATGCCCGTATTTGATCCATTATATATATATATATATATATATATATATATATATATATATATATATATATATATATATATA